>NC_133657.1:40450968-40543752 GCF_009905375.1 Apium graveolens | reverse complement strand
GCCTTCTTTCTTCTAATAAAGGCTGTTGGTAGTGGTGTTTGGCTTGTGTCCCTCCCCTCTTTTGTTCTGTGTTCCTGGATGGGAACTCTTTTCAATAGTAACATCCTTTTGGGAGGATGCTACTAGGTGTCTCGAGACCTTTTCAACCACCACAGCTTTTTGAGAAACTGGGGCTTGGCTAGCTTGGGAAGCACTCAACTCTCCTTCCTTATCCTGGGGTTTCTTTGATGTTCACCCCTCCCCTCACCACTCACACCCTGATCACTTCCCTCAGGGTTAATGGTTGTTGTGTACAACTGTTGTCTTTTGAGAAACAACAGAGGTGGTTTTCTTTGTTTGGATTTTGAAAGTTTGGATTTGGTGGTAGAATTCTTTGGGGCATTGACACAGATTCATGGCCACACTAGAAGATAAAGAAATAGAGGGGTTGGAAGAAGTAGGAGTTGTAGAAGCAATTACCATCACCTACCTGGGGTGCATTCATGATTGTGAAATATACCAAGTTGCACACTGCTGTTAAGATCCATTCTCTTCAGTCTGCAAGAACTCTTTCCTCTTGTGGCCCAGCACTTGAGTTTATTATTCTCATTGATTATGACTAAACCTTCAGCAACATGGTTACCAATAACATAAAGAATCTAGCATAATAGATGTTATTAGGTCTAGTTAGCTTTGTTACCTAATCTAGTACCTAATGCTAGCATCACATAGTTGCTAAAGTTAAAGTACCTATCAGAAACAAGCATATGAGAACATGTTAACAAGAGATGACGTTATGGCATCAAAATTACTAATTTTCCCCAGAGAAAACCTTTATGAAGGCATCCCCAAGAAAACTCCATTCTTCCTAAGGCCTTTTCGTCTAATACCCCCTAAATTAGCAGAGTTAAGAGAGTAACCTATGGAATCTAACATGCTGGATACATCACTATCAGTGTGTGGTGTCATGGCATTGGTTCTCAGGTAATTTAAAACATGCTTGTAAGTCATCACAGTTTATACAGTGATTTTTACCTTTGAGAGTGAAGGAGATAGTCATATCCATGGAGTTGACTCAGCAGTTGTCCAAATCTCCTCAACTACTTCACAAGAAAATCGTTGGGGCTTCCAGCATTGCATAGCTAAGTTTACAGTTTTGATGAAGTCCATCATTTGGTGATAATCTGAGTGGGCTTCATTCTTCTCTACCAGAGCTATGAAATTATTCTTCTCGTAGATGAACCCAGATTGAGACATAATCTTCACGACTGGTGCCATTGTTGTGAGTAGAAATTGCAGAGAATAACTTGAGGGTTTTGCAGAGAGAAAATGGTAAATGCTTGAAATTCTAAGAAAGCGTAAAGTAATAATGAACAATCAGAAGGGCTTATATGCTTAAAAAAAAAAAATAAATAAAGGAGTAATCAATAAATGGTGTTGGTGATTTCAGCCGTTTAAGAATAAACTGTAAGTATTCTAATAACTACCTTTAAAACCAATACATACAGATGTATGTATGGTATCAACGGTTAAGAAAATAGAATCAACGGCTGTGAAAACACCTCAAACGTCTGATGTGACATTTCAACGGATAATGTAAATTGTCATCCGTTGAAAGGTACTTCAGCTTTAATCCGTGAACGGATAAAGGTTCCAGAGATAGACTTGTCTTTCAACGGATAATGAATATCCGTTGATAGAGCAATTTGACTTTCAACGGATAGGGAACATCCGTTGATGGAATAAAACTTTGTTAAAAGTCAAATTTGTTCTAGCAACTAATATATTTCAAGGCTCCACATCAATTGCAAAGAAGACATGAATTTTAAGAGTATTAAGCATACCTAGCTCACTTACCAATCTTGTGAATGTTGATTCATCAAGTGGCTTGGTAAATATGTCAGCAATTTGTTGTTCACTTGGAACAAAATGTAGTTCTACTGTACCATTCATGACATGCTCCCTGATGAAGTGGTACTTAATATCAATGTGCTTGGTCCTTGAGTGCTGCACAGGATTCTCTGTTATGGCTATGGCACTTGTGTTGTCACAAAAGATAGGTATTCTATCAACATGAAGTCCATAATCAAGGAGTTGATTCCTCATCCATAACATTTGAGAACACAACTTCCAGCAGCAATGTATTCAGCCTCAGCTGTAGAAGTAGAGACTGAATTTTGCTTTTTGCTAAACCATGATACAAGCTTGTTTCCCAGGAATTGACAGGAGCCTGTTGTACTTTTCCTGTCTATTTTGCAACCTGCATAGTCTGCATCTGAATAACCAATTAGATCAAAGCCAGATTCTCTAGGATACCAATTCCTAAATTGGTGTACCCTTGAGATATCTGAAAATTCTCTTGATAGCAATTAAGTGAGACTCCCTAGGATCAGCTTGAAATCTCGCACACAGACATGTAGCAAACATTATATCTGGTCTGCTAGCAGTTAAATATAAAAGTGAACCAACCATGCCTCTATAACTTGTAATGTCCACAGACCTTTCAGTCTTATTTAATTCAAGTTTGGTGGCAGTGGCCATGGGAGTTTTGCAGATGAACTTCCATTAAGTCAAACTTCTTTAAAAGATCATGAATATATTTAGTTTGACTAATGAAAATTCCATTACTAACTTGTTTAATTTGTAAACCAAGAAAATAGGTTAGTTCTCCCATTAGGCTCATTTCATAATTACTTTGCATTAGCTTAGCAAACTTCTTACAAAGATTATTATCTTTAGAACCAAATATTATGTCATCTACATAAATTTGAACAAGTATACTAGAGCCATTAACATTTCTAAAGAAGAGAGTTTTATCAACAGTACCTCTAGTGAAGTGATTCTCCAAAAGAAATTTTGATAATGTTTCATACCAGGCTCTAGGTGCTTGCTTCAGTCCATAGAGTGCTTTCAACAGATAATACACATAGTCTGGAAAATTGGATCTTCAAATCCTGGAGGTTGACTTACATAGACTTCTTCCTCTAATTTCCCATTTAGAAATGCACTCTTGACATCCATTTGATAGACTTTGAAATTGGCATGGGCTGCATAGGCTAGAAAGATTCTGATAGCTTCAAGTCTTGCAACAGGAGCATATGTCTCATCAAAATCTATTCCCTCTTGCTGAGAATAGCCTTTAGCAACCAATCTGGCTTTATTCCTTATGATAATGCCATTTTCATCCATCTTATTTCTGAATACCCATTTTGTATCAATAGGACTCTTGTTCTTTGGTTTGGGTACCAGCTTCCAAACTTGGTTTCTCTCAAATTGGTTTAGCTCTTCCTGCATAGCTAATATCCAATCTGGATCCAATAAGGCTTCTTCCACTTTCTTAGGTTCCTCCTGAGATAGAAAACTACTATACAGACATTCATCTTGAGTAGCTCTTCTTGTTTGCACTTTAGATGATGCATCACCAATGATCAGTTCAAAGGGATGATTCTTGGTCCATTTCCTTTGAGGTGGAAGATGAGCTCTAGATGAGGTGATCTCAGTATTGTCATGATGTGAGATAGAGTTTTGATTAGTTGAAACTCCCCCTGAGTTGTTGGTCCTTTGCAGGGAACTTGGAGTTCCATCAATTAATGATGTAAATTGATTATCAGTTGATGAGCTATGATCAACGGATGTTTCATTAAGTACTTCAACGGATGATGCACAATGTCTTTCAGCGGATGCTGAATTTTGTGCATTATCCAGGAGCAAATTTTGTATTCCTTTTGAAGTGTCGTCTCCATCAATCTCTTCTTCACTATCATCACAATATATTTCAATATTGTCAAATTTGAGTCTCTCATAATGTTCCTCATCTGTTAGTCCATCAATCTTTTTATCATCAAACACAACATGCACAGATTCCATAACAATGTTGGTTCTTAGATTGTAGACCCTATAAGATTTTCCAGCTGAATAACCAACAAATATTCCTTCATCAGCCTTTGCATCAAACTTCCCTTTATGGTCAGATTGATTCCTTAGTATAAAACATTTACATCCAAAGACATGAAGAAAGTTTAGAGTTGGTTTTCTTTTCTTGAACAACTGATAAGGAGTCATGCCTTTAGCTTGATTGATCAGAGAAATATTTTGAGTGAAACAGGCACAATTAACAGCTTCAGCCCAAAAATATGTTGGTAACTTTGATTCTTCAAGCATTGTTCTGGCAGCCTCAATTAAAGATCTGTTCTTTCTTTCAACTACCCCATTTTGCTGAGGTGTTCTTGGAGCTGAGAACTCATGCATGATTCCATTTTCTTCACAGAACAGCCTTAATGTCAAATTCTTGAATTCAGTTCCATTGTCACTCCTGATGTTTCTTACTTTAAGTCAGGATGATTATTGACTTGCCTGATGTGATTGATAATGATTTCACTTGCTTCATCCTTTGATCCAAGAAAACAGACCCATGTGAACTTGAGAAATCATCTACAATCACTAAACAATATCTTTTTCTTGCTATTGACAATACATTGACTGGTCCAAACAAATCCATATGTTAACAGCTGTATGTTTCATCAATTGTTGTTTCAAGCTTCTTCTGAAATGATGCTTTCCTTTGTTTGCCTTTCTGACAAGCATCACACAGACCATCCCTTGAGAATTCAACAAGAGGAATTCCTCTTACTAAGTCCTTTTTGACTAGATCATTCATTGTCTTGAAATTCAAATGGGATAGCTTCTTGTGCCATAGCCAACTCTCAACTGAACTTGCTTGCTGAAAAGACAAGTAATAGATTCTGCATCTGTAGAGTTGAAGTCAGCTAAGTACACATTCCTTTTCTAACTCCAGTTAGAACCACTTTGTTGTCTTTCTTACTAGTGACAACACAGGCTTCAGAATTGAAGGAAACTGTATTCCCTCTATCACATAGTTGACTGATACTCAGTAAGTTGTGCTTGAGACCATCAACTAATGCAACTTCTTCAATGATGACATTCCTTGTTGAAATCAAGCCATATCCCATAGTAAACCCTTTGCTGTCATCTCCAAAGGTTATGCTGGGGCCAGCTCTCTCTTTAAACTCTGTGAGCAGGGAGAAATCTCCAGTCATGTGTCTTGAACAGCCACTGTCCAAGTACCATAGATTTCTTCTATTTTCCTGCACACCACAAAATCAATCAATTTGATTTTGGTACCCAAGTTTCCTTGGGTCCATTCTTGTTAGCCTTTCTCCTAGACTTCATTCCTCCTGCATCTTTAGACTTAGGTGAGTTTGAGTCAACCTTGGTCTTAGATGTGGTTGGTTGAGGTGTAGGGTTAGTCACAACATTATCCAGCACATTTATAGTATTATTAGGCATGGATTGTGCATACATGTTATTCCACATTGGCATATTGTATGGCAATTGAGGCATACTGAATGCAGCAAGATAAGAATTGTTAAAATATGGCATGTTTGCAAAATGTGCATAAGGATTTTGTTGAGACATAACAGGCAGAGCATGTAGAGGTGATACAGACATGTTAGGCATGGAAGAGGGTACAGTTATGGGAGATTTCTTAATAGATTTACAGTTAGCAGATAGATGATTAACACTACTACAATGCACACAGCTTTTTCTAGGAGCATACTTGTCAGGTGTGTAATTGTTATGTTTGTTAACTCCTACCTTCCCATTTCTGTTGGATTTCCTTTTGGATTCCTTTTTATCCTCAACCATCTTGAGCCTATTGTTTAACTGTTCTAAGGTCATGTGCCCTACATTCACCTTTCTGACATCTTTGGATGTGCTTGCTCCTTCTTTGACAAAGTTCTTTGAAGTTGAACCAAACTTTTTGTTGAGTTTCTTTAGATTTCTCTTTTAGAAACATCTGCCTGTTTTAATTGAGGAACCTTCAACGGATGTTCCTTTTCTTCCTTCAACGGATAACTTTCATCATCCGTTGATTCCACATCCGTTGACAGTCCATCAATTAATTCCAGTTTCTTTTTATTTTTATCCCAGGCAGTTTCACAGAATGATTCAATTCCTTGGACTTTGGCAATTTGAGCACTTACATCCCTAGATGTTTTCCAGGCTTTAATCACCTCTTGCTCTTTCTCTAATTGATTGGAAAGTATTTCTACTTTCTTAATAGATTCAGCTAGTTCATTTTCAACAGATACACAATGCAGCTTAGTCTTTTCTAGGTCAATTAACTTATCTTCTAACACAGCATTTCTATTACTTAAAAACAGATTGTTCTCTTTAATCCTACTATTTTCTTTAGCAAGAGATTTAAGAGATACACGCAAATGATACAGTTCAGTAGACATGTCATTAAAAGCATCATTGCACTCTTCTTTAGTAAGCTGTGTTATATCAGTAGTAATTACCTGGTTGCTTGATGAACTAACTTCATTCTCCTCAGAATCAGCCATGAGAGCCAAGTTAACATATTCCATGTCTTC
The DNA here is from genome assembly GCF_009905375.1 of Apium graveolens. Lineage (NCBI taxonomy): Eukaryota > Viridiplantae > Streptophyta > Magnoliopsida > Apiales > Apiaceae > Apium > Apium graveolens. The sequence continues at coordinate 40,537,375 of NC_133657.1, read as the reverse complement.
ATCCTCTTCTTCTCCATCAGCTGCCCAGTCTCTTTCTTGAGTAATGAAAGCCCTTTCCTTCTGTTTGAGCAGATCAAAATATTTCTTTTTGTAATCTACTTGTTCAAATTTCTTCTTTTCAGAGGTTGGCTTTCTGCACTCACTTGCAAAGTGTCCACTCATACCACAATTAAAACACTTGAACTTGGATTTGTCCACCATGTTCTTATGGGGTTTAGTGGCTCTAGTGTTTTTCCTGAACTTCATCTTTGCAAATCTCCTGGACAGAAATGCAAGATGCTCATCAATACCATCAGAGTCATCTTGACTGGAGTTGTCTTCATTTTCAGCAACTTGCCCTTTACCCTTGTCTGATTCTGGATTTCTTACACCATCTTTGGAGCTTGATGTAGATCTCACAGTTTCTTTTCTGCATTCTTTCTCATTTTCAGCTACCAATGCAACTGAACCTCCTTTCTTTCTCCCCCTCTCCAATACCTCATCCTGTTCCAACTCTAGTTCATAAGTCTTCAAGATTCCATATAATCTTTCAAGAGTAAAGTCCTTATAATCTTGAGAGTTTCTTAAGGAAACAGTCATGGGTTTCCATTCCTTTGGTAAGGATCTCAAAAATTTAAGATTTGAATCCTTCACCTGGTACACTCTACCATACAGCTTCAGTCCATTCAACAGTTTTTGGAATCTATTGAATGTGTCATTTAAAGATTCATTTTCTTCAAAATGAAAGTGCTCATACTGTTGAATGAGAAGCTGCATTTTGTTCTCTCTTACTTGTTCTGTACCTTCACACAGCAGCTGAACTGTGTCCCAAACCTCTTTGGCAGTTGAACAATTTATCACATTATCAAACATATCCTTGTCAAGACCATTAAACAAAATGTTCATAGCCTTCTTATCCTTGTGGACTTCTTCTGTGTCTTCCATTGTCCATTCTGCTCTGGGTTTTGGAATGGATTGACCAACAGCAATTGTGGCCGTAGCAACTGTGGCTACTTTGTGGGGAATGTGAGGACCATTCTCAATGCAGTTTACATAACCTTCATCTTGGGAGAGTAGATGAAGGTGCATTTTCACCTTCCAGTGGTGATAACTGTCTTTGTCAAGAACTGGGATCTTTACTCCAATATCCTTCTTACTCATCTTTGTTAGATTCCAAGATCTTTAAACTCTTTGTGTGTCAAGAGCCTGCTCTGATACCAATTGTTATTCCTAGAAGACTAACAATGAGATTTACAGAAGGGGGGTTGAATGTAAATCTCAAAACTTTTTCAAGTTTTGAGCAGTTTATAAAGTTGTGTGTTCAAGAAGAACAAGTGTGTGAATTGCTTTAAGCTAATACAGACAGATATATATTCAAGCACAAATGTAAAGAACACAACAGACCTTAAAAACTTTTCTGGTGGATTTGTTGTTCCACCAGAGATGGTATATTAGAAAATCTGTGTTCAACAATGTTGATCACAGCTGCATCCTAGTACAAACTAGATGAATTTTCTCTCAAGATATTTCTTAACAGCTCTGGAAAAATCTATCTAATTACTAGCTTCTTCTTGGTTCATATATATTACCAAGTGTACAAGTGAAAAACAATATAAAATTACAATAGTAAAATAAGTTCTTCACTTGCTTCTTTTCCTGTTCACTCAAGTACTTTGTTGACTATTGCAACTTTGTACAAAAGAAGAACGGCTGCTTTTTCTGTTGATCCTGAAATTCGGCTACCACATCTCAGTTTTCTCTGTCAACCCACGTGCCTCTGCTTGTAGGTACAACTACCACTTATCAACGGCTGATTAGCAGAACATCCGTTGAAGCTTTCATCCGTTGATGACTTCATCCGTTGAAGGATGTTATCCGTTGAAGCTTTCATCCGTTGATGCTCTCATCCGTTGAAGGATGTTATCCGTTGAAGCTTTAGAGACATCCGTTGAAGCTTAGCTTCTCATCCGTTGAAGGTCTTTTAAGTCATCCGTTGATACCACTTCATTTATACAAAATTACAAGGCATGAAATATTTACAATTGGCCTTCCTATCTGCATATCATCTAGTAGTCAACATGACTCATAGTTTCTCTCAACTTCTAAGAATTACAATTTTAAATACAGAGACTGAAATATGCTACAATACTAGACTTATTTCTAAGTAAAGCTACACCATCAACGGATAGCCAAAGTGGTCTTATCCGTTGAGGCTACAGACACTAAATTTCTACTTAAGTGTTTTGTTAAACATATCATCAAACTAATGCACATATATTCCTAACATATGTAATTTAGTTTCCCAAAAATCGGGCAGCGCCTCCTTTGTTTATTGGACTACCCGTCGAACACAATGTCGACGTCAAATCAATTCATAACAACTACAATGACAATCCAAATCACAATCTAATTGCATGAATCCCAATCACGGATATTATTTAACTATTACTCTTATTCGCATTTTATATTTTTATTCATATTAGGACTCAGAATAAATTCATCACCGTCCACCGTCGGCTCACCGAGGCTCATCGCCGACGGCGGTAAAATTCGTCGATACCTGACAAAAATTCAGATTTTCCTAACGAGCTCCACCGATAACTAACTGATAACTTTTTCAAAAAATAAAATCCGAATAATCATAAGGGTTTATTCGACATATCTAGAAAAATAATCTGAATAAATATATTAAATATTCATTTCGGAATTTCAGAAAATTATCGAATAAGTAATCATCAATAATCTGAGATAAACACTGTATATCAGAACTACAGAGTATACAATTTATATTCACGAACATCGAACAACAGCCACAGGACAACGGTGAATAATCGCCGGAATTTAGAAACACCAGGAAGAAACAAAACGCAGTCAGTACACATGCAACATAGAATCGTAATCACACAGCAAGCACGCATAATCAACCGCACAAAACAAGCGCACACTGCGCCACCGTACCTCCTCACCGGAAGTTAAAGGAAGGGCGGCGGAGACACCGGAAACGGGCGGCACGGCCTCTGGGAACACAAGGCACAATAAGGAAAGGAATGATGGGGAGAAGATAAAGGAGTAATCAAAGAAATCATAAGAGAAATCAGGAGAAAGAGATATCGATGAGAGAGAACCGAGAGGAGAGATGAGAGGATAATGAAAAAAAAAATTGATTATATAAATTCATTTTCTTATTCAATTACTCAGCTGTTGCCACGTTGCTTGCTGGTTTAACAGGAAAGGAACACGTGTCCCATTACTGACTACAGCCCGGTTTTTATTTCGTATTTCGATATATATACGAATCGGGGTGCTCTTAAAATAGTTCCCGAAAATCGCGAAAATAATCTTATAATATTATAAATATCCCTAAATAAATAAAAACATGAATTTTAGAATTTTAAAATGATTTTTAAAATGCACTTTATATCTGCTTTTATCAATGAAGCGAAACAACGAGCGCGTGAAATGAATCCCGAAAATTTCCAAAATAATTTTAAAATTCTCGGAATATTCCAAACTTAAATAAATATGAGTTTCATAATTTTTGAAGAATTCTAGAATTAAATATGGATTTTAAAAATAAAAGCATTCAGAAAATCATTTAAAGATAAATAATTAATAAAATATTAATTTCTCAATTTTATAAAATCCTAAAAATAATTATTGTAATTATAAAATCATAAAAATAATTTTAGAATTATCCCCAATATTTATGCAAATAAATTTGCACTAAATCCACTTTTGAAATTAGAAATAATTCAATACGACTCCATAATTAATTGCGCGGATAACCCGGTACACTATAAATCACATATTGTAAGTCATATGTCATAGGCCTATTTGTATATTCGAGGATTCAACTCAACTCAAATAAGTATGTAATAAGTAAATAGTGGGTCTACCGTCAAAGAGATCTCGCAAAGTAATATCTGTCAAAGGATTCAGAGACAAGGTTCATCTACAGACTTGAGGAATTAATTCACTGGAAGAAGTTCAAGAAATTGATCATGCCTCAGTGATATAAATCAAGATTATGGATTTAATCAAGTGACATCGATCTCGTCAGAGTATAATTAATTACAAGGATTTAGTCTGAAGAAAATCAAGAGTATCAAAGTCAAGACATGAAGAAACGTCATGAAAGTTAGTCACTCATGAACCAGACAGTACATCGAGTGTCAACGTTGAAGTGGTGGAATTGATTCATAATTCTCAGTGATTTTCAGAAGATATTCAGAAGATTGGTTGCTGCTCAGGGTTAATATTAATTCTCTATTAATTAATTAAGTCATATAATTTAATTAAGAAAATAAATTAAATCTGCAAAGATTAATTTATTTGATTAATTAAATTAATTGATTAATTAATTAAGAATTAATATTAAGGTTTTTCAGAATTTTTAATTGGTTAAAATCTGTTTTAATTCTAAAAAGACAACTGATTGTATTAGTATGACAATCAGTATGACAATCAATAGTCATACCGAAAGTCATGCTAATTCAGTTGATTGTCTTACCAGAATTATTATTAGAATAAAATCACTTATTAATTCAACAAAAAACAATCTGTTTGAACTACTATGGCAATCGGTATGACAATTGATTGTCATACCGAAAGTCTTGCTAGTTCATTCTGATTGTCTTGCTAGTTCTAAGGATAGTCCTACCGATTGTCTTGCTGAGCTCAGGATTGTCTTGCCAGTTCAATTCTATTCTGTTGATTAAAAAGAAGCAGACAAGCAGCAGTTCAATTATCCATCCAATACACAAGTCAAAACAAGAACAGAGCAGAAAAGAAAAAGAAGACAAATATTTCATCCTTCATCTGCAAACTTCAAGATTAAATTTCTAGATTGTAAAGTTAAATTCAATCAACTAGAAATCTTTATCTTGTTCTTGTATAACAATCTAGCGGATCAAAATCCCTAGAACTTAATCTCAAATTGCGTTTAGCATTTGATTCTAATTATTACAAAAATAGAAAAAGTTCATGTCGAATTTATTCTAGATTTGTGATAATTAATTTGAGATTAATTCCTTGTAATCGATACAGTTGTTGTAACACCCTTCAAGTTTAATAATATTTTTATTTAACTTGAATTTTGTTTCACATTTTTTATTCCGCATTTAATTCGATTATTTGGTACTGTTTGTATTCAACCCCCCTTCTACAAACACATTGGGACCTAACAATTGGTATCAGAGCCTTTTGATTAACGAACAAATCAAGATCCTAGACTTTTGTGATTTTTCAACTCTTTGAATTTTTATTCATTCAAAAATTCATAATGACTTCACATAAAGTTGGAACCGTTAAAATTCCACAATTTGATAAAGAGAATTATATTATGTGGAAGAAGAAGATGCTCTTGTTTTTACAAGTTGCAAATCCCAAATATTCAAGCTTGTTAAAGAAGGGTATAAAAACTCCGATGGTTATTGAACCGGAGGTAATAATAGATGGTGTGGTGACTACTAAAGCTAGAACCTATCCAAAAGAGCCCGAAGATTTTACTCCTGCTGAGAAGGAAGAAGCCTCCTTGGATGCCAGCCTTCAATTAATATTAATTGATTCCCTTGATCCTTTGATGAATAGACATGTGATGAACTGTAAAAATTCTAAACACATGTGGGAAACTATTGAGGTAATTAATGAAGGCACAGAGGAAGTTAGGGAGAACAAGTTGGAAATCCTAACCTCTGAATATGAACATTTCAAATCAAATCCAGGAGAAGGAATTACTGAAGTGTTTGAGAGGTACAATGCGTTGATCAACAACCTGAACATCAATGGAAAGTATTATTCAATCAGGGAGGTCAACAAAAAGTTCCTTTTAACACTGCCATCTCATCTTGAACATAGAATCACTGCCATTAGAGAAGCTAGAGATCTGATTGAGATTTCTTTGGACAGGCTCTATGGAGTGTTAAAAACCTATGAGTTGGAGCAGATTCAACAGAAGGAAGTCTACGGGAAGGATAGAATGGTCAGCACATCTACTGCACTTGTAGCTGAAGGTCAACAACAACAACAATCTCAACAGTTAGAAAGAATGGTACAGTTTTCCAAGGGTGAGGAAAATGAGTTAGTAGCAGAATATGATCCTCCTACTACAAATCAATCAAGTGATGATTTTTATTCCTTGGAAGAGCTGGAGCAATTGGAAGATGAATCAATGGCCCAAATTGTCAAGAGATTCTCTAATGTCAGATTCAGGAGGAATCCCAAGCTTAAGTACAAGTCCAACTACAACAAATTCCAGAAAGGTGGATCTTCATCCTCTAACACCAGCAGTGGTGGGTACAAAACAGGGATGGTTGATCGAAGCACCATTAGATGCTATAACTGCAATGAGTTGGGACACTTTACCACAGAATGTAGGAAGCCAAAGCAAGTAAGAAAGAACTCTGAAAGGGCTTATCTGGCAAAGGGAAGAAGCTGGGATGATACTGACAGTGAAGATGAAGAAGAAGGAAATCTTGCTCTTATGGCTATTGATGGAAAAGCTTCATCGTCAAGAATAGAGGTAAAACTTTCTGATGCTGAAATGGTTTATCATCTAAGAGGTAACTTAGATTGTGCACATCGTGATAATGAACTGTTAAGTTTACAGATCACAGACCTTGAGAAAGAGGTCAATGAATTAAGACTTGTGCACATTAATCAAGACAAATTAAAAGAACAAGTATCTTTTCTAGAGAATAGAGTTGACTGTTATAGAAAACTCGAAACCATTCTCAAAGACAAGATCACCGGTCTTGAGACTAAGGTTAGAGCCTACTTCAATTCTTGTTCGAAGGCTAAAGAGTTCTACAGTAAGCAATCTGTTAATCAAACATCTGAAATAGGTTATGATTATAATGTTGCTATTGGAGAATTAGGCATAAACTCCCCTCCTCATATCTGTGCTAAAGGGAGGGAAGTACCACATGTGCTTAAGGGTGTTGATGAACCCCTCTATAAACCATCAATTGCTGAACCATTTGATGCGACCTCTTCTATTATTCAGGAAGAAATACATGCTGAAGATCATGCTAATGAGAAGGTTGTTTCCAAGTCAAGTGTGTCGAAAGTTCCAGTCAAAGTTGTGAAAGCAACTGAGACTAACTCAGACACACATGAGTTGGATACCGAAAATGCCATGTCTGCCATGCATAAATTGCCTACTATTAATCACTCTCATAAAGCATGTGGTGTTTCTAATTGTATGTCTTGTGCTTTTAATATGATGTATGCTTATTTTAATGGTAAGCATATTTCTAATGATAAGACTACTCCTCGTCAGCATATGAATAACAAGAAGCATGATAGGTCTAAGACTGCTAGTCCTTCTAAGGCTAGAAAGGAGACATTTATGCCTAAGCTTAAACAGAAATTTGTTAAGGCTGTTTACAAGGTCAAATTTTCAGTCATTGAGAAAGTTGAGGCAATTAAAATTAAAAATGTTGTTTTGCCTGACAAAGGACAGTTCTACAAGTATGCCAGGCCCAACCAAGTTTGGGTTCCGAAGAAGGTCTAATCCATTTGTAGTGCAGGGCATTAAACAGATGTAACCGGTAGTGTGGATTCTTGACAGTGGATCATCAAGACATATAACCGGAGATAGAGCCCTGCTATCAAATGTGGTTGAGAAAGCTGGCCCCCTGGTTACCTTTGGAGATAACAGCAAAGGTTTATCTGAGGGATATGGCTGTTTACAAGCTGGGAATGTTATCATTGTAATTTTGTATATTGTGCTAGGTTATTATCAGGAAGCAGTATCTAACATATAGCACTAGTGACGAGACTTGAGAATATTATGACATATCAGGCACCTGATGCACATTACACTTGGAATTGGACTCTAGTAAGATGTGTACAAGTGTACTCCTGGTTGGTGAGTCAAAAGAGGAAGTCAATGCACCACAGTTCATGGACTTTGCAGCTGCGGATCTATTGGACTATGCAATCTCTTCTTCACAGTCTCACTTCAGGTTGGTATGAACTAGTATACTGCTCAAGCAATCGTCAAGGACATGGTATGGCACTCTAACTGAAGTTATTGTTTAATATGAACTAGTAGAGTCATCATATTTTTAACTCTCTTATCATTAGGCACAATCATATTGTTTTATATGTGCAGTGGTATATTGATAATGCAACATAACAATTAGTATCTAAAGTACTTGAAAAGTATCGGTCAATGATATATTGTTAACATTATGTTGCAGATATTTGTAAGCTTTTGACATGAATGAGAATTACTTAGACTTTACCCTAAGTGATCAATGTTTTATCCAAAAACTCATTCATATTGAAAAACAAAATTAAACTTCTTTCTACATTAGTGATTTCTTATTTCATGTAAAATCTTTTGAAATCACTATTGTAAATCATTTTCTCTCTATTACCATATATTCTGTGTTACAGGTTCAGTCTCCAATGACTTTCTTTCATTAACAGTCATGAGGTTGAAAACCCACAACGTCTATCCCAGACTGTAAAGACAAACATAAAAACATAACCAACCAACACTCTCTTACCACTAAATGTAGTATGAATGAGCGTGAGGAAGATAGTGCCTTGGTGCACCACATAAGGAAGGTTCTGAAGTCAACCCAGTAGCTCTGTCTCCTACAAAGATGAGTAGTATTTAAACCGAGACAACTGCTAGCCCCAATACATCTTCTCAAAAAGATGTAATGGCTAAAAAGGCACAAAAACAGTTACTAGATTCATTCTCTCAACAGGGTGCGTCTATTGAATTTTGCCTGTCGGCCAGGGTATCCGATGTAGTGTCACCACTTCAAATATAAACAATTCTTGATGCACAAGGAGAGGTTACACACACAAAGGATGAGTTGACGGAAATAAGAGTTTCGACCATTTTAAGGTCAGATTCGATTGTTTAAGGTTCGTTAATGGACCAATTGCCTTTACAGGTGTTAGGAGAGGATACTGATCCAAAAGCCATATGTCAGTGGTCAGTGTCTACCTCCCCAGGCTTAAATCCCCTGGATGCATCTGCGGATAGTGGATCTGACATAGGCGCAAATCGGCAACTTGTTGACAATGATTCAGATATTACTTGATGAGTCACAAGGAAATGTCTTCACAGACATTAGAAGGGAACTTTGATCTTTATGCTAAATTCGTTGGATCATTGTTTACCTTCCCAGAATTCAAATCTGGAACCCTAAAAGGGAAACTAGCAACTTGTAGATTATGACTCAGATTCATCTGACGAGTTTAACAAGGATGGGGATTTGCGAACTCCCATTGCACCACCTGTGACCTCCTTAAGGATGGCTAAGGTGATTTTCCTTGCAGGTACAGCTGGATTATGGAGCTATGAGAGAAGAGTGATACACTTGTGAGAATGAGTGTAAACACGAGTAGAGAGAAGAGTGAAACACATGTGAGGTACACTAAAACAGAATCACACACTCACAGTGAGGAAGAAAGAGAAACTACTTGTTATTTCTTTTCCAACCAAGTGAAATATGAGAACTCTTTCAGATGACGACATACATTCCTTCACTAAGGGGGAGATAAAAGCTTAAGTAATAGTTTGGAGGATTCCTCAACTAAGGGGGAGAAATAGCAGGGAAGAAGAAAAAGATCATATGTACACTACACCACACCATTGTTGTTTGTAACTACGGATCCTATTGTACGGGAGAGGTGGTAAACACAAGGTGATTTTCTAGTAAGGGAAGAAGTTGTTTTCAAAAGGGGAGTACCATTGGCTTTTATCTGCGGATCCTATTGTACGGGAGAGGTGGTAAACGAAGGTGATCTTCTTTAATCAGTTGATTCTCATAGGTGGAGAAGCAAGAGAGATATGGGCTTCTCAACAGGAAATGTGGTTGTACAAATGAAAATGGAACTACTTAAAGATATGTTCAGTCTAGAGGAACATCTATTTGGAATCTGGAAAATGTTAAATCTAGTCCAGAACTTTTCTACTATTTACTTTGCATTTCTTTTTATATCTTTTTCTTATTTGTTAGTTGAGTTATCCTCTAGGTATTTGTGTGTTATTGTCTAACAAATAAATAGGGGGAGATTGTAAGTCATATGTCATAGGCCTATTTGTATATTCGAGGATTCAACTCAACTCAAATAAGTATATAATAAGTAAATAGTGGATCTACCGTCAAAGAGATCTCGCAAAGTAATATCTGTCAAAGGATTCAGAGACAAGGTTCATCTACAGACTTGAGGAATTAATTCACTGGAAGAAGTTCAAGAAATTGATCATGCCTCAGTGATATAAATCAAGATTGTGGATTTAATCAAGTGACAGAGATCTCGTCAGAGTATAATTAATTACAAGGATTTAGTCTGAAGAAAATCAAGAGTATCAAAGTCAAGACATGAAGAAACGTCACGAAAGTTAGTCATTCATGAACCAGACAGTACATCGAGTGTCAACGTTGAAGTGGTGGAATTGATTCATAATTCTCAGTGATTTTCAGAAGATATTCAGAAGATTGGTTGCTGCTCAGGGTTAATATTAATTCTCTATTAATTAATTAAGTCATATAATTTAATTAAGAAAATAAATTAAATCTGCAAAGATTAATTTATTTGATTAATTAAATTAATTGATTAATTAATTCAGAATTAATATTAAGGTTTTTCAGAATTTTTAATTGGTTAAAATCTGTTTTAATTCTAAAAAGACAACTGATTGTATTAGTATGACAATCAGTATGACAATCAATAGTCATACCGAAAGTCATGCTAATTCAGTTGATTGTCTTACCAAAATTATTATTAGAATAAAATCACTTATTAATTCAGCAAAAAACAATCTGTTTGAACTACTATGACAATCGGTATGACAATTGATTGTCATACCGAAAGTCTTGCTAGTTCATTCTGATTGTCTTGCTAGTTCTAAGGATAGTCCTACCAATTGTCTTGCTGAGCTCAGGATTGTCTTGCCAGTTCAATTCTATTCTGTTGATTAAAAAGAAGCAGACAAGCAGCAGTTCAATTATCCATCCAATACACAAGTCAAAACAAGAACAGAGCAGAAAAGAAAAAGAAGACAAATATTTCATCCTTCATCTGCAAACTTCAAGATTAAATTTCTAGATTGTAAAGTTAAATTCAATCAACTAGAAATCTTTATCTTGTTCTTGTATAACAATCTAGCGGATCAAAATCCCTAGAACTTAATCTCAAATTGCGTTTAGCATTTGATTCTAATTATTACAAAAATAGAAAAAGTTCATGTCGAATTTATTCTAGATTTGTGATAATTAATTTGAGATTAATTCCTTGTAATCGATACAGTTGTTGTAACACCCTTCAAGTTTAATAATATTTTTATTTAACTTGAATTTTGTTTCACATTTTTTATTCCGCATTTAATTCGATTATTTGGTACTGTTTGTATTCAACCCCCCCTTCTACAAACTCATTGGGACCTAACACATATGGATAATAATCAAACAACACATAGCAGTCAAAACCAACACACATATCTTATTTATTTAATAATTTCCATAATTGCACAATTAAATAATTAAAAAAGAATACACGAGTCGTTATATCATTAAATGTATATATGTAATAAAAGGTGAGTATGTTAATTTTAATATGTCCAGAATAAAATATAAATAATTGTGATATTTTTCTGGTAATTTTTAGGTTGTTAAATGATGTTATAATGATTTATAGATTTAATAATTATTTTCTGTATAATTATAAATCTATTTTATAAATCCGGGAATCGTCCGACCTCAACTGTTTTTACGTTTTCACAAATCGAAACTCTTCGTAAAACTCCTTCCTAACATAATCTGGTTATTCTGAACATTTTCCGTGTTTTGACTTTTTCAATCCGGAGTACGGTTTGGCCCGTACGAGTCCCGACGTAAAATTTTCGATATGATAATCATTTTGATAGATTAATAAAACCCGTATTCTCGAAAGACAGGATATTTTTACATTATTTTCGTATAAAGTGTTTTATAAGAAGCCCGGTTTTGATAATTATCCAATACGGCTATCAAATCGGATCGTTTTTGCAATTACTTAGCTGCTAAGTAACTTATTTTACGATCCAACAAGATCCAACGGGTATTAATATTCTATAAATATAAATAGCCTTTTTCTTATTTCATTTTATTCGTATAATCATAATCGAACTGTAGAAATATAAAATTTACAGAGAAAAACCCGTAAAATCGTTACGTTCTTGAGAATCAAACTTAAAAACGAAAGCGGAATTTTGGTGAATTAGCTGATGATTGGTATTGATAATTAGATGTATATATATGATAAAAGGTGAGTATGTTAATATTAATATGTCCAGAATAAAATATAGATAATTGTGATATTTTTCTAGTAATTTTTAGGTTGTTATATGATTTTATAATGATTTATAGATTTAATAATTATTTTATGTATAATTATAAAACTATTTTATAAATCCGGGAATCGTCCGACCTCAACCGTTTTTACGTTTTTATAACCCAAAACTCTTCGAAAAACTCCTTCCTAACCTAGTCTAATTATTCTGAACATTTTCCGTGTTTTGACTTTTTCAATCCGAAGTACGGTTTGGCCCGTACGAGTCCCAGCGTAAAATTTTCGATACGATAATCGTTTTGATAAATCAATAAAACCCGTATTCTCGAAATACGGGATATTATTACATTATTTTCGTATAAAGTGTTCTATAAGAAGCCCGATTTTGATAATTATCCAATACTGGTATCAAATTAGATCGTTTTTGCAGTTACTTAGCGGCTAAGTAACTCATTTTTCGATCCAATACGATCCAACTGGTATTAATATTCTATAAATATAAATAGCCTTTTTCCTATTTCATTTTATTTCGTATAATCATAATCGAATATTACAAATATAGAATTTACAGAGAAAATTCCGTAAAAGAGTCGCGTTCTTGAGAATCAAACTTAAAAATGAAAGCGTTATCGAACTCAGAATCAAGCGTGCCATATAACGAATCGAAGCTCTCGAAAAGTTCTATCAGAATCAAATATCCATTTCAGTGCAGAAATCAAGGTTATTTTATTATTTATTTATTTTAATTCGAATTAATTAATGATTAAATTATGAAATTTTGATTTTGACATTGTTGATATGATTAGATGGCTTAATCTTGTTGATAATTTTATTCTGATCATTTTGGTTTATTATATGTCAAATTTGCAGTTCAATAACATATAGAAAAAGGGGTTTGATCCTCGAATTCATAAACTAGGGTTTATGTTCATATGAATAAATTCAATTGAAATTGGGGGTTTCATTTGTGTTGATTCTGGGTTGAAACAAATTGTACTAGTCTATAGATCTCTTGAAAACAAATTGATTCATGTATCCAGGTATTGTGTTGGGTGTCCTGATCCAGCTCGCCGGAACGGCAAACCTCACCGGCGACGTTGAACTTCCAGTCGGTTTTCCGGCCGACAGGGGTATCGTTAGCGACCTAAGAAACCATGATGAGGTTTCTGGTCTCCAGGGGGCTTTTAATCTGCATCTTCTGAAGGAACTCTGGACAGGTTTTCGAGGTTGAGGTGGGCCGGCGACCGAGGAAGAAGGTGGCATATTGCAATTTTGCCACCGCACTTTCTCCATTTTACACAAACAAACCCCTATTTTCAAAACTGTACAAAATTAACCCCACGACCAAAGTTTTAAAATTTCATATTTCACCCCCTGGAAATTTAATTATTTTTTCTTTATTTATTTAAATTTCAAAAATACTTTTAATTATTTTTAATTCGAAAAATAAATCTAAATTATTTAATTAATTAATTTTTGTTGATAATTAAATATTTAATTAATTAATTAATTAAAATATTAATTGATTAATTAATTTAATTAGTTATTAATTAATTTTAACTGATTATTTAATTAGATTTAATTATTTAATTTTATTAAAAAAATTTGAAAAATAGTTTCGAGCTTTAGAATATTATTTTTAAATTATTTTCAAAACTCGATAATTATTATTAAATTATTTTAAAGTCGGATTCGGGTGTTCGAACCCTGTTATTTAATTATAAAATGATTCGGAGACCCGTTTTAATTTTGAAAAATGTTCAAAAATTCATATTAAATACCTGGAATATCATTTTAACCTTGAATCTTCTTTAAAAAATTATTTTAATGGGATATCATATATGCTATGTGTTATATGTGATCTTATTGATGTATAATATGACTGTATGTGCATTGTTTGACGGTTTTATTCGTAACTTTCAATCCGTAAGTCGGATTTGGGTGAAACGAAGGCTAGATAGAAGCTTGTAATGTGAAGAATGAGATGAAAATGAGTATTGATAATTACATGTGATGTTTAAGAGAGGAAGCGAGGCATAGAAAGGGAAAACAAGTGGTCAGTGAGTGAGAATCGATAGACGAGTACAAGTAAAGTGAAAGCGGATTGATAAGGCAAGTACCCTTGAACTTTCTTGTAGTATAATTGCAAGTATCTTCGAACTCTCTTCATATATGTTGCAGTATTTATGTTCATTCTTAGTATATTGCAAGTACTTTGAAGTACTTAACCCTAAACCCTGATTATTGTTATTGATCTTGAGCCGTAAGCCTTATTCTTCGTAAACCATTGATTGTTAAATTCTCATATACGAACCACACATATACGATACTACTCCACAAATACATATATACCACATATTGATTCTTGATATGGAATTGTTTAACATACGAACCTTTATGCTTTGTGTAACAGAAGATCAATCCTTGTAACCATTGAACCCTCGATCTTCTACTTTCTTTTTCTTTTCTTGGTTGAAAGTCAATCTTCCTGTTTACCTTGTTATACCTTCAGGGTATTCTGAATCACCATATGCTTCAAGATAAATGTTGTTTATGGTTCAGCTTATTGATTTACATTGTTTATCATGTTATTAATATAGAATTGGATTGTTTTTAAATATGGACCAGATTCGTGGTCATAATAGGCCAATGTGTGCCTTGGATCCAGTATATAGAGCAAAGATGGGAGCCTTGCTCGGGGTTAGTGCATGACTGATCAGCAGCCTAACCTTGGTTTTTAAAATAAAAATGAATATCATGTTCTAATCATTTCTTATCAGGAAACTTGATTCCTTTTATCTTTTCAATTGATCCTTGTTTAATCTCAGTGTTGTCATTGTGAGTTGCTGAGCTAGTTAGCTCACTCTTGCAAATCTGTTTATGTTATTTTCCAGTAAAGAAGGAAATTGGCGGTAGCGAGGATCCCCAGACAAGCGTGCGAGCTAGGTTTCCTGGTTGAAGTGGAATAAGATAGTAGATGATGTTTGTCTTAGCTTGTGTTGATAGTTTGTAATAAAGTTTACTTCAGCTATAAGATAAATAAATTGGGATTTGGTACATTGTAATATAAATAAGTTTGTGGCTTGTGGGAATACTTTGAACTGTTATGATCCGTGGATTATGGTAAGTAGGGTCACTGCATATATTATTTTCATAAACAGGTTTATATATGTTGTGTGTGTGTATTATGGACCCCAAACTTTTGACTGGGGTTTGGAGGGCGCCACAGGATCTACCCTAATTCCTTCACTTCAAATTACATGTCCTACAAATTGGACTTCCCTTAGCCAAAACTCACACTTCAAAAATTTCGTGTATAACTTCTCTTGCCGGAGATTTTCCAACGTTATCCATAAATATTGCTCATGCTCTTCTTCTGACTTGGAGTATATCAAAATATCGTCAATAAACACCACGATAAATTGGTCCAAGTACTTCTTGAAAACTCGATTCATTATATCCAAAAGCCGCAGGGGCATTCGTTAACCCAAATGGCATTACTAAAAACTCATAATGTCTGTATCTTGTCCTAAATGTCATTTCCGGAATATCCTCTGATTAGATCTTCAACTGATTGTATCCTGACCTTAAATCAATCTTGGAGAAACATTTAGCTCCTTTCAATTGGTCAAATAGATCATCTATCCATAGTAACGGGTATATGTTCTTAATCGTCAACTTGTTCAACTATCGATAATCTATACACAGTCTCATACTTTCGTCCTTCTTCTTTACGAACGGAACTGGCGCTCCCCATGGCGACATACTTGGCCTTATGACTCTTTTATCCAAAAGTTCTTGTAACTGACTCGCTAACTCTTTCATTTCTGTCGGTGCCATTCTATATGGTGCTTTCGAAATTGGTTCTTCTCCTGGAGCAAGGTTGATCTCAAACTCAAATTTGGCCATCTGGCGGTAGTCCTGGTAACTCTTCTGGAAATACGTTCGGAAACTCCTTAACCACTGGGAACTTCCTTCTTCGTATCCACTACATATGCTAAAAACGTTTCACAAACGACACCAGACTCTATTAATGGCTGAACACCCCATCCACCTACTAACAAAATACTTATATAGCACTTTCCACAATCACTGCTGCAGTGGCCCTGTCAAATTGGTGAGAGCTCGATGTAGGCATAGATATAATAGAAGTACACAATCTAGTAAGAATATGCTCAGCAATCATATGATCAATCTATATTTGAACATCCCTAAGTAACAAGCTACCTCTTTGATGCATACGAGTTAGATCTGGAACTAACAACATTCTAATGAAAGTCTCACGGTATTAAATAGATTTCCATACCTATTCTATAATCACTGGTGTTGCTGAAAGAGTGCACGATGAATGTGATAAGGTACCATACCAGTATTAGGAATTTCTGGAACAATAGTTAATGGAGGCATAACAGCAGTGAAGCTAACCAGAATCGGGTCAAATATCTGAACAGGGCGTAGGTGGTTCAGGGTCATACACATGAGCCTCAGTAACAGTAGAAACTAAGGGCTCAGGAATAGTCGGCTCAGTAGGATCCTGGACATATACTAATGCCGAGATCAAAAATCTCTCTTGAGTAATGAATAAAGGAACATTAAGTCAATAAGTGGTAGAATTAACCAGTCCCCTAGTGTGGGCTGGTGAATGATGACTCTCATCAACAGGCTTGGTCTTAATGGAATTCAGAATCTTAAAATGATGCATATCAGTATTAAGTAGTTGAACATTAAGGGTTTCTGGCTCAACAGAAATCTAAACTTCTTTTGCAACCACGGTTATATGTGCCACCATAATAGGGTGTTCTATATCATTATCAAGTAGATCTACAGTTACTGGTGGAGGAGTTGACCTGAATGGATGAATCCCCAGAATCATTGTCAATAATCATAATCTTCTCAAATGGATCACTATTAGAACCGGACCCGTAACCTAAAATTTTCCTCGAAGTGGTGTAGAAAATCTATTGCGAATAGTTTGGGATCACCACATTTATACATGAAAGATACATTAAGTTTTACTTCATATATCTAAATTAGGTTCATCCACACACTAAATCCTTTCATTACTACCTTAAAGGTCATTCTCATAACTATATACATACTCTTACAATTATTATATACTTCACACGTCGTATTATATTCCTAGGGATTCGTATCCTAAGAATATAACGATCTCTCTAATACCACCTCTGTGACGCCCCCAAACCCGTCATTTCACGGATTTAGTTCACCATGTCATGCAGTGTATCAGATACATGTTTATTATTATATACAATAAAGTAAGACTTTTCTTACAACAAGTCCAAGGATCTCGCTTCCTTATTTATTGTAGATTAATGTGAACCTCGATACATAAACTATTTAAAATACATATTATTAGACATAAACTAGCGGGCTTCGGGTTTCAAGGCATTCCTCTAGAATCTCCAAACAATCAATTATTTTATGGGCATTAAACCTTCTCTTTTTCCTCCTGAAGTAGGCGGATCATCATGTTCAAACTTTACAGCTAAAAATATTTGTTAAGCAAGAGTGAGCACAAAGCTCAACAAGTTCACCAGAATTCCATAATGACACAATATTTGCATAAAATTATTAAAATTAAATTTCTCAACTTTAAAAGATAGCTTGACAATAAAGCAATATTTCACTGATATCAATATCTCAACTTTAATAATATCAGTTGTAATTATCACACCATAAACATTTGATCACAAGAGTATACTGGTCGTTCACCTTTCGATACTTCATGGCTCGATCAACTACCATATCTCAAGTATCGACTCTTGCAGGGATCGCACGTAGCATGATTAGTTCCTTCAAGCGAGTCCCACCTTACTTTCATTATTTGATAGCATTCAAATAATGGGTTAACGTCTTAACCCGACCTCTTTAGGGCCTTTAATCATTTTCACAAATAAAAATTCCATGGTCGATATTTCGAACTATGTTGACCAGTCAAGAGTAAGACTTCCCGAGTAATTTTTGATAAGTAGACATTTGAATAAAAATATTAATGACACAAAATATCCATTCAAAAATCCTAGCACACAGTGAGGACTTCCCAAATGAATTTTACTTTAGCCTGAACAATGAGCTAATTTGAAAATCAAGAATATTATTAGATGACATGAACAATGCGTCGCCGATTTATTCAATAAAACTAACCACCTCGAGCAATGAGCGTGATTAAATAGAATAATATCCAATTAGCTATATTGAAATGAGAGAATAACTAAATTTGAAATAATTACTTTGGATGATAATTATATTATTTTCATATTGCTGGTACTAACTCGATCTTTACTAGTGTATTCCCTATCTTAGATCTTCATTCTATTTTACTTATGGAACTGATGAAGTGGTTATAGCCGACGGATCAGGTTTGGCGATATCTCATATTGGTTCTTCTAGTATTTTACTTTCTGGCCATAATTTTAATTTGTCAATTTTTTAATGTGTTCTATCCTATGAGCGCAACATTTTATCAGTTCACCAATTCATAAAAGATAACCATGTTAGTCTTGAATTTTATCTCTCTAATTTCTTTGTTCAGGATAGATCATCCGCTGAAAAACTGTTGCGTGAGGCTTGCACTAATGGAATATATCATGTGGAATTACCGAAAGGGGTTCGTGGTTCTATTCAGGCATTCATTGGTGAACGCACAAATGAAAGTTGTTGGCATGAGCGCTTAGGTCATCCATCTAAGACAATAAGTTCCTTTATTATTCAAAAAAATTTATTGCCATGTAATCATGATAAAGTTAGTAGAGGCGGACATTGTAATTATTGCTTATTGAATAAGAGTCATCAATTATTATTTAAAAAGACTTATCTTCAATCTTTGCATCAATTACACTATGTTTATGCTAATGTCTAGGGGCCTTCCAATATTCCATCCATAAATGGAAATCGATATTATCTTTTACTGATTGATCACTATTCAAAGTATTCTTGGATTTATCTCATGTCCCATAAATCCCAAGTATTCATCATCTTTAAACAGTTTAAGGTACTAGTGGAGAAACAATTTGGAAATTTAATTAAAAATTTATATTCTGACAATGGTGGTGAGTTTATTGTGATGAAGCAATTCTTATCACAACATGGGATTAGTTGGCTTTCAACAGCCCCTCACACTCTGCAATAGAACGGGACAGTTGAAACAAGACACCGTTGGGTGGTTACTCTTGGATGCATTATTTTGCATCATGCATCACTTCCATCTAAATTCTGGGATTATGCCTTTCAAACTGATGTGTATCTCTCTAATAGGCTCTGAACGCCTCTATTACTTGGGAAATCACCTTTTGAAGTAGTATTTCGAAGATCACCCAACTATCTTAAGCTAAGAATATTTGAATGCCTTTGTTATCCGTGGTTATGTCTATATATCTCTGGAAACCATGAACCATATATTGGGTTTCGAGTACATAAACGCAACGGAAACAGTAATTAAAAATGTAAAATATCAGAATTTTCGAAACCCACCGCAGGATCCATGCGAAAAACATATATTTAATTCGTAGATCAAATTGTTTACCTTAAGAAGCTTTACCAATTGGTTGACTAATGGAGATCCAAAGCTTGTTCAATCACCACGCATCCCGCTCTCGCGATCTACGCTCTATCGGTATCCACACGAATGCTTGAACTCAAGGATTGAATGTGTACCAGCACAAACTCATTTTTTCCTGCTCTCTCCATCTTCTCCCTTGGTGGCTAGGGTTTTAGTAAAAGTCTTGCTATAAAAATCAGCCACACAAGAGATATTATATAGAGAGTAGAAAAATGAATTATAACTCTTAACTAATTAGGAATTATTATTAATTCGAAATTCCTATTTGTATTATAATTAAGTCTCACTTAATTATTTAACAAATAAATTTCATAATTAATATTAGTAAATTCGAATATCAATATTTATATAATTAATTAAGTCATACTTAATTAATATTATAAATAATTTGAATTACTTTAATATAATTTAAATCCAGTTTAAATTAAATAATCCTTCAAGCATTCTTAGTGTGTGACCCTATAGGTTATTATTACGTTGGCAATGAATTTTAAATCTAATTTAAAATCGTAAACAATGAGCGGCATCTAGTAATACATCATTGTTATCCAAGTAATAATAATTGAATCGGTGATCGATTAAACCTTTTGTGAATAATGTACAATGTAATATAATCCCTTTAACCAAATATTATAGATTAAACTAGAGGCATGTAATGTGTCATCCTCGTCATAATTTAATCCAAGTTTCCTTGATCAATGAGTAAACTATCATATCAAATCAACATTTGAGCGTGGCCACGCATTTTATAGTCTAGCTCACACAAGAGGCCAATAATATCACTCCTAAAATAGGAGGGTTAAATCCCATCTAGATCATTCATATTTCTCATACGATTCATAATATACCCAATGTCCACTTTTATCATTACCCGGTCAAGGATAACTTTTAATGGAATCAATGTATATTAATTCTCGTATATAAATATAATGACTTCAGGTCTTAGGACCATTATATCATTATCACTGTGAGAATTACTTATGACACAACAGACATGTAGAATCTCACAATGGGTCTGTCCAGCACCATGTACATATACATCTTCCTGTGTTTTTAACTTTAGTATCACTATACCTATGTCAATGAGATGTGATCATCAGTCAACAAACACACCAGTCTTAATGCATTATTATTGTCCCTTAATAATAATACTCGACTAGGGACTTTTAGGAATATTGATACTTTTCTCATTTAAAATTTCTAAGTCACGTACTTAGAGATATAGAATTGCATATCATATTCCAAGGACATTTATTAATCTAACATTTATATCGCAGTAAATTAAGAATTAATAAATTATAAAGAGAATAATTGATAGAACATAAATATTAATAATCCTAATATCTTAAACTAAAACATCATAGTGTTATCTTTAGGGCACAAACACTAACATTCTCCCACTTGCACTAGAGCCAATCACCCATGTATCTAATACTCATGGAACTAGTATGACCATCGTACTTCTGCTGCGACAAAGCCTTAGTCAGTGGGTCTGCAATACTATCATTACTATGCACTTTACATTTATATCTCCTTAATCATTAATCTCATTAATAAGGCGATATTGCCTAAGGACATGCCTAAACAGCCTCCATGGCTGTTTCAAAAAAATATCAAAATATTCGGCTTCCATAGAATCATCAATGTTCTTCCTGTGAACTATTCAAGCTAACATCAATTATATTTAGACAAAATAGACATAAACTCGTAATCATCCTTGTATGTCCAAAAATTAGGTTCAGAAACTAGTATCACTGTAACCCTTTACAACCAGTTCCCTATCTTCTCCATACACCAAAAATGAATCTTTAGTCCACTTTCAGTACTTAAGAATATTCTTAAAAACTATCAAGTGGCCCTCACCTGGATTAGACTGGTATCTGATCGTCATGCTCAAAGCATATGAAACATCATGATAAATACATATCATTATACACAATATAGATCCAATTGCTGACACATCTGGAACTTTCTCAAACGGCCCTTATCATCTAATGATTTAGGGGGCAATTATCTTTTGAGATCACTATCCCATAAGACATCGAAACATATCCTTTCTTTGTCTCTTGCATCATAAAATGATGTAATACTTTATCAATATATGTACTCTGACTAGGTCGATAATCTTTTTAGTCTATCTCTAGAGATCTTGATCCCTAATATATAGGTAGCATCTCCTAAGTCTTTCACCGAGAAACTATTTCTCAACCAAGTCTTAACAGCCTGTAGAGAAGGTATGACATTCTTTATTTGTTATATGTCATCTACATATAATACTAGGAAATGTATGGTGGATATGCTAATGTTGGTGCTTCGTTGCAAGATTTTCGAAACTTCAATAGGGATTTGAAATTGTTTATTGGTGATAAGGATGCACAGATGATGATTGACAAATTCAAACATATTCAGGATAAATCTAAATCCTTCTATTATGCTTATGATGTTGATTCTGATGGTCTTTTCACAAAGCTATTTTGGGCTGATTTTATTGGTCGTAAGAATTTTGAATTGTATGGTGATGTAATATCATTTGATGCAACATTTGATACAAATAGGTACTTGACATCTATTTACTCTAATTGTATACTGAGTTTTTTTTGTTTTCTCCATTTAGTTTTTAACTCTTTTCTGTTTTTTAATATTTATTTTTACAGGTATAATTTGATTATTTCACCATTTACTAGCATTGACAAACACGACAGATGTGTAACTTTTACATCATGTCTTCTTTCACATGAGAGTGTTGCTGATTACAGTTGGGCTTTTGGACATCTTGTAAAGGCAATGGGAAGGAATCTTGTTTTGATTATTACTGATCAATGTCCTGCTATGAAGGTGTCTGTGCGTGATGTATTTTCTGATGTTAATGGTCTTGTTCGTAGTAAGCATCGTTTATACATGTGGCATATTAAGGAGAAATTCTCAGTTAAGGTATTATAGTGATATTTATAAGTGATTACGAATATAATGTTTAGTTATTAATTTGATATTTATTACTGATTAAAATTAATGTTTTAGTGAATTTTTATATTCTCTTGTGTTTTTCCATGTATCGTTGTTCTTCCTTGTTATTAATAAATGAGACATTTATTAATGATTAAAATAATTGTTTCTTGTGTTTTTTATTGTGTTTTATATTGTGTTTTATTATTTTTTAATTTTTTTTAAACAGCTTGGTAATCGATTATGCAAGGAGACAGACTTCATGGAGAAAATGAAAACTTATATCTGGTCATCGATTATTGAAACAGAAGAGTTTGAGAGCGGATGGGATAGAGTTATAAAGAAATTTAATTTATAAAATAATAAGTGGTTGCAAGATATGTATGCTCTAAGAGACACTTTAAGGTTAATCTCTTTTACTATTCTGTTTCTTTTCATCTTTTATTAGTGATTTTTTTATATGTTTTAGTGATTGGATGTGTTTGTTTTAGTAATTTTTAGTTGTATAATTAGTGATTTTAATGTGTTCATTATATTTTATGCAGTTTCTGTTAGTATGAACCATACTGTGTGTTCTTGCAAGAAATTTGTGATGTGTGGTATTGTTTGTAGACATGCATTTTGTGGTTTGAAACAAATCGGGGTTACCAAATTTCCCAAAAAGTCTTGTTCTTAATCGTTGGATGCAAACTGCTGATAGTGGAACTTCATCGAATTTAGAAGTGGTAACCGGTGATTATTTTAAGATGGAACAAGTATCTTTAAAACTGACCACAATTTGGTTTGATTTTCGCCAAGCAGTTGACAAGGCTGGGGTAGAAATGGATAGACTTGAGCATGTACACGACACTATAAAGAAGTTAAATACAGAGTTGGATGCTTATGATGGATCTATTGTCAGTTTTACGAAAAAGGATAATATTGCTGCAATGGTCGGTCAGCAACCTGAAGGAGAAGTGAACATTCTTTCACCTAATGTTTGTAAGAACAAAGGAAACTACTTTAAGAGGCTGATGAGTAATAGGGAAAAAGCAATTAACAAATCGAACAAAAGAAGTTGGAAGTGTGCACTATGTCGCGCAACAACTCATTATGCAAGAAAATGTATAAAAAGGAAGAAATCCAATGTCGAATAAAATTGATTGTGAACTTTCGTTTAGGCAATTTAAAATATTGATATATAGATTGTTGAACTTTTTATGGGACAAGTTTAAATTTTTATATATAAATCGTGTACTTATATATGTTTGTGACTTTCATTATGATATGATTGATGTATATTGTTATAAAAATTTTAGTATTTGAAGAATGAAAAAGGCAAACTTTTTAATATTAATCTATTCTACTAGGCTGTTACTTTTAACTTTTTTAAGTGATTAATTGTAATATTTTAGTGATTAGGTTTGTTTTGTTTAATGATTTTTGGTTGAATAATTAGTGATTATAGTGTTTTTGACTATATTTTGTGCAGGTTTTTGTTAGAAAACATACTTTATGTTCTTGCAAGAGATTTTGTGAGTGCTATTTAGACAATTTAAATTTTTTTACTTATATCGATTGTTTAATTTTTATGGGACAAGCTTAAATTTTTTATTTTTATAAAATATGTTTGAGTCTTTTATAATGATATGATATACTTTTACATCATTTTTTCATTATATTTAGAGGAATACCATGACTTTATATTAATATAAAATTTATATCATTTTTATTTGTTATAAAATTTATGTCTTATACAGATAATATTTAATCAAAACATTATCCAGCAACTCTTTTCCAAAAAAACATTATTCACACAGAGAATAATTGTAACAAACATAACATATAAATTTTAAATTGTAACAATATATTTACAGAAACATTCATAATATTTGTAATTTGAATCATATCGTCATTCTTCAGTTTTCGAAACTGAAAGTACTTTAACATTAGCACTGCTTCTACTTAAACATTAATATGACACAGAGATTCTAACTATTTAAATTTATATCTTCTAAAGATAGAACATAATGAAACTAGTCTTTTACAGATTTTTTCTTTGTAGCTTCATCAAATGTACTTGTCAAGTTTTTCGCAAAAGTCACATTTTTTGTTTTTGTAGACTGCTCTTCTCTGTCTTCTTGATTATTGATCATTCTTTGCTCCTGAGACTGTTGAGAGGATTCAATCACTAAGTTCATTAGCTTATTTGAGGCAACTTTGATATAAAGTTCCTTTCCTTCCTTGATGATTTCATGTCTTGCAGAATTGAGTTGTGATGATAGTATAACATTGTTATACTTGATTCGAAGCCTGTTGAGCTGATTTTTCTGCCCATTCTGCAATAAAAAAAATTATAAGACTACAATGATTAGTTGTTAAAAATTTTGTGATTATTTGTGTGTTGTTAGTGAATATTTTGAAAGTTTTTGTATACCTGTTCTTCTTTCAACCCTGTTTGTCAGTTCTTTGCATCTCCTTTATAAGTCTCCATGTGCCTTATTAGGAATATTCCACAATCAATTGAATTGTTTAATGTCTGCCATGACATTTTCAAATAATTTGGCTTCAAGTTTTTTATCCGATTTGCTGCCCTGACATGTCCCTTTGCTTTCATGTACTTGACAAAGTGGGAATGCTGAAATAAATTAAAAAAAAAATAGTTACATGAATTTACTGAATAAATTGAAAAAACTAAATGTTGATATTTTTATACCAGAGTTTTTGGTTTGTGTCCATAGCAGATTTTTGGATCATTATTCCTTCTTATATTGTCAATTATTTCCCATGTTGGATTCTTGATATTGTAGCAAATCAAATAAAAATGCTCATAAGCAATAATTGGGAAAAACACCTACAATAAATTTGGTATCATATTTGTTAATATGGCAATAATATTGTAGCAAATTGAGTAGAAATGCTCATACAGTAATTTTCAATTTTACCATGTCCATACTATCAAGCATTGTCCTCTTGAATTTTTCAAGCATCCTGTCCATATTCTCAGCAAATATCGGATATGTTGCAGTAACGCTCTTTTCAGTATCCAAACTTGGATGCTGTTAAATATGTATGTTTTGAAATTAGAACTGGACTGTTAGATATATTTGAGATGTCATGTCTAATCTGTTATGTTTAGTTTCAGAACTTAATATCAGGACTTACTGGGAATCAGTACTTACTGAAGTCAGAACTTATATCAGAACTTAAGGCCGTCAGGATTTATATCAGGACTTAAGTGCGGGTACTTTAGATAAGGAATGTGGCTGATTTGCAGGAGATGATCTGGACTAAAACAATAGAAGATAAGCATGAAGAGTTGGACAGCTAGAAGACTTGTAGAAGATAATATCTGATTGATATATTTTAGGAGACAAAATTATATTCCATATCAATTAGAAGATATCTTGTAACTGTGTATTATATAAACACAGTTTAGGGTTTACACTAGATGTGTTAAGTTAACGAGAACATTATTCATTATAACCTAGCAGCTCTTAATGATATTGTTCATCACTGAGAGAGTAGTTTAACCTAATTTGTAACAGAGTTTATTATATTGAATAAACTTGATTATTATTACATACGTGTGCTCTAAATCGATTTGATTGTATAAACACTATATTCAACCCCCTTCTATAGTGTTGTGTGACCTAACAATTGGTATCAGAGCTTCTTTGTTGATATACAAACAGTGAGATCCAGTTTACAATCATGTTTGAAGAAACACAAACTCCAACTAAGCCCACCAAAACTCAAGATACTCAAAAAAATCAAACTCACAGTCGAAATGAAAGTATTAGGTTCTCATACTAAGAGCATCTGAGTATCCTATATGGAAGGTAAAGATGGCTATGTTTCTGGAAGCCACAGATCCAGAATACCTTGATAGAATTAATGATGGACCATATAAGCCTACCAAGATTTCTGTTGCAGTTGCTGATCAACCAGCAAAGATGATACCAAAGGAGAAAAGTGACTACACAACTGAAGACAACTCATCTATTACCAAGGATGCAAGGGTAAGACATCTGCTGCATAGTACAATTGACAATGTCATGTCAAACAGGGTAATTGGATGCAAGACTGCAAAGTAAATATGGGATGCTTTGAAGACAAGATTCCAGGGAACTGATGTAATTAAAAAGAACAGGAAGACTATACTCACTCAAGAGTATGAGCACTTTGATTCAAAAGATGATGAATCATTAACTGATTTATATGAAAGGTTTACCAAACTCTTGAATGATCTTTCACTGGTGGACAAGGAATATGATCTTTAAGATTCAAATCTAAAATTCCTTTTAGTTCTTCCTGAAAATTGGGATTTGAAGTTTACAACCATATGAGACAACTATGACCTTGCTAAAACTACTCTTGATAAAATTTATGGTATGCTCAAGACTCATGAACTTGAGATGGATCAAAGGAGCAAAAGGCATGGAAGAAAGTCAAAGACAGTTGCTCTTAAAGCTGAGGAGGAAACTCCTAAGTGGTTGTCTCAAAGAGGGGCAAAGGAAAGGCTCTAAACATAAAGTCTGATTCAGAGTCATCATATTCTGATGATGATGATTCAGAATCTGAAAATTTATCTGAACTGGATATTGATGCAGAGATGATGCAACTATGTGCTCTAATGGTGAAAGGCAACACTAAGATATCTTACAAGAAATTCAGAAAGGGCAAGAAGTTTTCCAGGAAAGGTGGAAGTTCTGAAAAGAAAAGGTTCAGAAAGTCTGAAGGCATAGAAGGAAAGTCTGATAGAGGAGACAAGTCAAATGTCAAATGCTACAACTGTGGTAAAAGAGGCCACATATCTCCTGATTGCAAGAAAGGAAATGGTGATAAAGGCCAGACACTTATCACAAAGAAGAAAGACTGGGCAGACACTTCAGAATCTGAAGAAGAGGTGAACTATGCCTTGATGGCAAATGCCGATAGCAGTTCTGATGCTGCTGAATTGAAGGTACCTCATTCAACTCTTGCTTTTTATACAGATGATATTACTGAATTGAGATTATATCTTAAAACCATGTTCATTAGTTTTAGAGATCAGACTTTAACAAATGAAAGATTAACTTCTGAAAGTCTTGCTCTTAGAAACAGAAATGACTACTTAGAAAAAGAGTTTGTTATACTCCTTCAAACTCAGAAAGAAAGAGATGAGGTTTTGTATGTTAGAGATAAACTGCTAAAATTGAATAAATCTCTTAAATATGAACTAGAAAAGGAAAAGGAGATAATCAGAACTTGGACTAACTCAGGTAGAGCAACTCAGGATATTCTAAGTAGTTGAAACTGGAAAGAGGGGTTAGGTTATGAAGATGATAACAGTGAAAAAGAATCTTTGTCAGTTAAGCCAATAGCTATAAAACAGACTGTAAAGCCAAAGGAAAATCCTGTTAAATTTGTTGTAAAAATTGTTTTATCTAATTCTGAAAAGATGAAAGACTCTAAATCAGAAGTAAAAGAAAAATCAACTTCTGACAAATTGAAACAGGATAAACCAATTGTGGTAAATGTTGGCTTAATGACAAAGAAGCAGCTTAAGAATAAGCTGAAAGAGATTAAAAATGTGAACAAGGTAAAGGAAGCTAAGAAAAATAGGAATGGAAAGGAAGGTGTAAATAACAGTAACAATTATATGCCTGTTCCTAATGCTCCTAGAAAGAAATGCTATAATTGTGGAAACTCTAACCATCTTGCTTCTTTTTGCAGGAAAAATAAAGATATAAACTCCTTACCTCCTAGATCAGGAGTTAAGAGTCAGTCTGTTAGGTTTAAACCATAAAATCCTTGTTTTCATTGTGGTAGTTTATGCATTCTATTTATACTTGTAAGGAATATCATAGTTTGTACTATGATTATTATGAAATAAAACCTTCTTTAAAGAAAGTTAGTGTAATTCCTTCTAGTATAAATTCTGATCTAAAGTCTGATATAAAGTCTGACAAAAAGCATGTTAGCATAAACTCTGAAATTAAATCCGCTGCAAATGCTAACAAACTTAATAAGGCCAAAGGATCCAAGCAAGTCTGGGTCCTTAAAACTGATCAATGATGGTCTTTGTGATTGCAGGGCAACAGGAAAAACATCCTAGTTCTGGACAGTGGATGTTCAGGACATATGACTGGAAATAAAGCCCTGCTATCAGACTTTGTGGAAAAAGCTGGCCCAGGAGTTTCTTATGGAGATGGAAACATGGGAAAGACTCTGGGATATGGCAATATCAATCTTGGGAATGTCATAATTGAAACAGTAGCTCTTGTCTCAGGACTTAAACATAATTTTTTAAGTGTAAGTCAGATCTGTGACAGAGGTTATCATGTGGATTTCTTTGAAGAACACTGTGAAGTTGTCAGTAATTCTACAGGAAAAGTGGTTCTGAAAGGTTACAGACATGGTAATATATATGAAGCCAGACTTTCAACAAGTTCCGATGGTTCTGCAATCTGTCTGTTAAGCAGAGCATCAATTGAAGAAAGTTGGAATTGGCACAAGAGACTATCTCATTTAAATTTCAACAACATAAATGAGTTAGTAAAGAAAGATCTTGTGAGAGGACTACCAAAATCAGTATTTGCTCCTGATGGCCTTTGTGATTCATGTCAAAAGGCAAAACAAAGAAAATCTTCATTCAAGAGCAAAACTGAGTCCTCAATTATTAAGCCTTATCACTTACTGCATGTTGATCTTTTTGGTCCAGTCAATGTCATGTCTATTGCAAAGAAGAAATATGTTATGCTTAAAGTGGATGAGTTCACCAAATACACTTGGGTGTATTTCTTGCACAAGAAGAATAAAACTGCATCTACTCTAACTGATCATATCAGACAGCTGGATAAGTTAGTCAAAGATTATGTTAAAATAATAAGAAGTGATAATGGCACTGATTTCAAGAATTCAATAATGGAAGAGTTCTGCAAAGAGCAAGGAATAAAGCATGAATTTTCTGCACCTGGAACTCCACAGCAAAATGGAGTTGTAGAAAGAAAGAACAGGACTCTTATTGAAGCTGCAAGAACTATGCTTGATGAAGCAAAACTACCAACCAATTTTTGGGCTACAGCTGTGCAGACTGCTTGTTTTACACAGAATGCTACACTGATAAACAAGCATGGAAAAATACCATATGAGATGGTGAAGAAAAAGAAGCCAAATCTGAAATACCTTCATGTATTTGGATGCAAGTGTTTTGTTCTTAAGACTCATCCTAAATAGCTGTCAAAATTTGATCTAAAAGCTGATGAAGGAATTTTTGTTGGATATCCACTTTCCACAAAAGCCTTCAGAGTCTATAATTTAAGAACAAAGGTTGTCATGAAATCTATCAATGTATCTTTTGATGATAAAAAGATTACTGGACTTGAAGATTTCAATGATCATGATCAGCTGAGATTTGAAAATGAAGATATAAGTTCTGATTCTGTAAGTCCTGATAACTTAAATCCTGATCCAGTAAGTTCTGACGGGTTAAATTCTGATGTCATTGAAACTATGGTAAATGCACCAAGGGAAAATGCACCTATTCAGGGGGAGCAAGTTGATGATAATACCACATCTCATAACTCTCAAGAAGCATCAAAACCTGTCACCGGCTCTTCAAGTTCTGATTCATCAAGTTCTGATGAGCCAAATTCTGATAATTCTGGAAACTCTGATTCTTCAATTCCTGAAGAATCCAACTCAAATTTTGAAATCTCAGAGAGCATAACTTTAGGGGGAGCATCAGAAGATGCTGATGGAGACAGAATGGATCATGAGGGAGGATCCAGTTCTAGAGATCAACTTCCATCTGCAAGGAAGTGGACTAAATCACACACACCTGACTTAATCATTGGAGATGCTGAAGCAGGTGTCAGAACTAGAACAACAACAACAAATGAATGTCTCTATCATTCCTTTCTATCTCAGACAGAACCAAAGAAAGTGGAAGAAGCTCTTCAAAATGCTGATTGAGTGCAAGCAATGCAGGAAGAGTTAAATGAATTTAAAAGAAATAAGTCTGGACACTAGTGCCAAGACCAAAGAACAGATCAATTGTTGGCACAAAATGGGTATTCAGAAATAAAACTGATAGTGATGGCATAATTACAAGAAATAAAGCAAGGCTAGTTGCTGAAGGTTACTCTCAATATGAGGGTATTGACTATGATGAAATATTTGTTGCAGTTGCTAGATTGGAAGCCATAAGAATCTTTTTGGCTTATGATGCTCACAAAAAGTTTAAAGTCTTTCAAATGGATGTGAAAAGTGCTTTTATCAATGTAAAATTGGAAGAAGAGGTATTTGTTGAACAACCTCAAGGATTTGTAAATCCAAGATTTCCTATTCATGTCTACAGACTTGATAAAGCACTCTATGGCCTAAAGCAAGCTCCAAGGGCATGGTATGAAACTCTGGCACAATTTTTTCTGGAAAGCGGATTTACCAGAGGCACAATTGATAAAACTCTATTCTATATCAACCATGGCAAGGACTTACTTTTAGTCCAAATTTATGTTGATGATATCATTTTTAATTCTACAAATGCCAAACTCTATGAAAAGTTGTTGTGGATATGTTGTGAACTTGATGATTTCATTAACAAAACACCTTAGTAGATTTTACTTAGTGAAAAATGTAGCACTCGATGGATTAGGAATATAGTCCTGACGGATGACTCAATATAGTCCCGACGGATGATGATCAATTATCCTCGAGTGAGTAGCTTGTGTAATAATGAGTATGTAGCACATTTATGCATACACCTTGTTTAGATTCTGTAGTAGCACTCAAGTCATGTTGACTTTAATTAGATATGCAGAATAGGTTGATTTATTGTACATAGATGATGTCTTGTAATTCTGCATAAATGAAATGAAGTCAAGTGCTAGATTGCTACCTGAAGGATAAACAACAATGCCACTCGACGGATGATCAACAAGGCAACCCGACGGATGATCATGTACCCGACGGATAATCAATTCAAACATCAGTTGACAGTGACAACACAGTCACATGCGGCGAGTGTATGCAAAAGGAATGTGGAAGCTTATTCAACTGGGTTTTAGAGAACAAATAAGCATTGCCATTTTCATGCTATTATGAAGATATTCAAAGATGTTGGAATAGAGTAATGAAGCAGCATAGTATTAGACTTGATAGGTTTTATTTTATTATCTTGTCTTATTACTTTGTAATCTTGGTGATATATAAACCAAGAAGTAGCAAATAGAACAACAACACTAAGCAAAAATTTCTCAGAGAAACATCTGTAAACCGTATTCTTAGCATTTCTCTGAAAACTTAGTTGTTCATATTTGTAAGCAGTTGTGAGCTAATCTTGCTACACAGAGTTCTCTTGATATAATATATATCTCTGGTGGATACATTCAAATCCACCAGAAAGTTTTTAAAGACTTGTGTTTTTAATTACTTGTGTTTTGATTCATTCCAAGTTATTATTCCGCACATTGCAAATCAATTCACATAGATATATATTTTAAGTTAGAACAATTTTAAACCAAGAAAAAGTTTCAAGAATTCCATTCAACCCCCCTTCTGTAATTCTTGTTGCATTGTTAGGGACTAACAATTGGTATTAGAGCAAGCTCTTGATAAACAAAGAGTTTAAAGATCACAACAAAATAGCAAGATGAACAAGAAGGATGTTGGAGTCAAGATTCTTTTTCTGGATAAAGATAATTACCAACACTGGAAGGTAAAAATGCATCGTCACTTACTTTCTCAAGATGAGGCCTATGTACATTGCATAGAAAGAGGCCCTCATGTACCAATGAGAGCTGCAACTAGAAATGAGCCATTTGTCCCCAAGCCAAGGGATGAATGGTCTGATCCTGATATTGAACAAGCCAGGAAAGATAAGAAAGCCATGAATATCATGTTCAATGGAGTTGATGGTGACATGTTTGACAACATCATCAATTGCAAAACTGCCAAGGAAGTTTGGGATACTATACAGATTATCTGTGATGGCACTGAACAAGTTAGAGAAAACAAGATGCAGCTGATAATTCAGCAATATGAGCACTTTCATAGTGAAGATCGTGAGTCTCTCACTGACATTTTTAGTAGATTTCAAAAACTACTAAATGCTCTGAAGTTGCATGGAAGGGTCTATCAGACAAAAGACTCCAATCTTAAGTTCCTTAGATCTCTTCCAAAGGAATGGAAACCTATGACAGTCTCATTGAGAAACTCTCAAGATTACAAGGAGTTTACTTTGGAGAGACTGTATGGCATCCTGAAAACTTATGAGCTTGAAATAGAGCAATATGAGAGGATAGAGAGAGGAAAGAAGAAAGGAGGATCCATTGCCCTAGTTGCTGAGTTAGAAAAAGAGAAGGAGATGAAGATGAAAGCTGTTGAATCAACTTCAAAGGTCTGTGAAAATAAGGGCAAGGGGCTGGTAGCAGAAAATGAAGATTCTTTGAGCCAAGATGACATGGAAGATATTGATGAACATCTAGCATTTCTTTCCTGAAGATTTCCCAAGCTCGAGTTTAAGAAGAACTTTGGAGCAGCTAAGCCAAATAGAAACATGGTGGATAAATCAAAATTCAAGTGTTTCAAATGTGGCTTGGCAGGGCACTTTGCCAGTGAGTGTAGAAAGTCAGATTCCAGCAAAAAGAAGTTTGAGCCTGTGGATTATAAACAGAAATACTTTGAGTTGCTCAAATAAAAGGAAAGGGCTTTCATTATACAAGAAAATGACTAGGCAGCAGATGGTCTGAATGAGGATGAGGATGTCAGCTATGTCAATCTAGCCCTAATGGCCAAGTCTGATGAAACAGAGACAAGTTCTTCAAGTAATCAGGTAATTACCACTAACCTTGCACATTTATCTAAAGATGAGTGTAATGATGCTATAAATGACATGTCTACAAAATTATATCATTTGCATGTTACACTTAAGTCTCTTACTAAGGAAAATGCTAAAATCAAAGAAAAAAATTTGTTTTTAAGTGAGAAGAATAATGTGCTAGAGTCTCAGTTCATTAAATTTGAAAAATTGAGAATTGAGTGTAAAATTGATAAGGATGAATTAACTGAGTCCTTGAAGAAGCAACTTGAGCGAGAACATGAGGTGATTAAGGCATGGAAAACATCTAGAGATGTTCATGCTCAAATCACCAAAGTTCAAGATATTGAGTCCTTTTGTGATACAGCCTGGAAGAAGAATAAGGAGAAGCTGGAATCCAATTTGGTTGAAGGATTGCTAACAGATGTAGACTTGACGGATGATGAGGGTCATCCGTCGGATAACAAAAAGGGTTATCCGTCGAGTGATATAAATCCTCATTCGTCGACTGTGAGAAAACCTGTGAGTAAAGCCAAACTTGTCAAGTTAAATGAGAAATATGGATCAGTTTCCAAGAATCTCGTTCCACGATAATCCAGTCAAGTGAAGATGGAGAAAAAGGCTAATGTTGGTCATATGACTGTCAAGCAATTGAGTGACAGAATGAAAAAGATTGAGGTTAAAACAGAGGCTAGAAAGAAAAACAATAGAAATGGCAAAGTTGGAATTAACAAGCATTAACAACTACACACCTGATAAATATGCTCCTAGAAAAATCTGTGTCAAATGTGGTAGTATAAATCATTTGTCTGTTAATTACAAAACTGCCATGCCTACTTCCATATCTGTGCCACCTCATTTTTCCAACATAAATGTCATGCCTTCTATGCCTATGAATGCTATGTCTACACAGAATATGAATGCACAGTTTGCTAATTTGCCATTTGCACCTAATCCTTATTATGCTGCATTTAGTATGCCATAAATTCCATTTAGCATGCCTTACTGGAATAACATGTTTATTAATAGCATGACATTCCCTGTTAATCAAATATGCATGATAATTCTGCTGTAATGAATGGTTTCAAAGGTCCAACTCAAATGACTAAGGATGAATCTGATATCCCCAAGTCAAATGAGATTAAACCTAAGAAACAGAAAAAAAAAAGCTAACAAGGCAGGACCCAAGGAAACTTGGGTACCAAAATTAACTTGATTTGATTTTGATGTGTGCAGGTAAATAGAAAGAATCTATGGTACTTGGATAGTGGTTGTTCAAGACACATGACTGGTGATTATACCTTGCTCACAGAGTTCAAGGAGAGAGCTGGCCCAAGTATTACTTTTGGAGATGACAACAAGGGTTATACTGTGGGATATGGCTTGATTTCAAAAGAGAATGTCATCATTGAGGAGGTTGCCTTAGTGGATGGTCTCAAGCACAATTTGTTGAGTATCAGCCAGCTTTGTGATAAAGGCAACTCAGTAACCTTCAACTCAGAAGCCTGTGTTGTGACTAACAAAAGGAGCAATAAAGTTGTTCTCACTGGTGTGAGAAAAGGAAATGTGTACCTAGCTGACTTCAACTCATCAAATGCAGAATCTGTTACTTGTCTTCTCAGTAAAGCAAGTCAGGATGAAAGTTGGTTATGGCACAAGAAGCTATCCCATCTAAACTTCAAGACCATGAATGAGCTTGTCAAGAAAGAACTGGTTAGAGGTATTCCTCAAGTGGAGTTTTCTAAGGATGGACTGTGTGATGCTTGTCAGAAAGGAAACCAGATCAAAGCATCATTCAGAAAGAAGCTTGATTCAACAATTGAAGAACCTTTGCAACTGCTACACATGGATTTGTTTGGACCAGTCAATGTGTTGTCCATTTCAAGGAAAAGATTTTGCCTAGTAATTGTAGATGATTTCTAAAAGTTCTCTTGGACATATTTCCTAAAGTATAAAGATGAGGCTAGTGAAATCATCATCAATCACATAAGGAAAGTCAATAATCATCCTGATTTCAAAGTTAGAAGAATCAGGATTGACAATGGAACTGAGTTCAAGAATTCTGTCATGAGAGCATTTTGTGAAGAAAA
The DNA here is from genome assembly GCF_009905375.1 of Apium graveolens. Taxonomy (NCBI): domain Eukaryota; kingdom Viridiplantae; phylum Streptophyta; class Magnoliopsida; order Apiales; family Apiaceae; genus Apium; species Apium graveolens. Next base: position 40,501,701 of record NC_133657.1, on the reverse strand, counting down.
TGGGATCCTGCATGAGTTTTCAGCAGCAAGAACTCCACAACAAAATGGAGTAGTAAAAAGGAAGAACAGATCACTTATTGAAGCTGCAAGGACAATGCTTGAAGAATCTAAATTACCAACATATTTCCGGGCTGAAGCTGTAAATACTGCATGATACACTCAAAATATTTCTCTGATTAATCAAGCAAAATGCATGACTCCCTATCAATTGTTCAAGAACAAGAAGCCAACTCTAAATTTTCTTCATGTCTTTGGCTGCAAATGTTATATCTTGAGAAATCAAACTGATCAGAATGGGAAGTTTGATGCTAAAGCAGATGAAGGAATTTTTGTTGGATATGTTGTTGGTAAAGCATATAAAGTCTACAATCTAAGAACCAACATTGTTGTGGAATCAATACATGTTGTGTTTAATGATAAAAAGATTGAAGGACTGCAAGATGGAGATTACCATGAGAGCCTCAAATTTGATAATGTGGAGATGGTTAGTGATGACAGTGATGATGAAAGTGATCAAGAAACAGTATCAAAGGATAATGCAGAAAAATCTACTACCAATGAAGCACAAAATTCAATATCTGTCGAGTTGCATAATGCTTCATCCGTCGGGAGACAATCTGCTTTATCCGTCGGGAGACAACCAGCTTCATCCATCGGTACTCAAAATTCACCATCCGTCCGGTCATCAAAAGAAGCTGGGAGTCAGAATAGATCAATTACAGAAAGTTCCCCTTTCTCAAATCAAAGATCCATTAACTCAGAGGGATTCTAATAATCAAAACTCAATCATACATCAAGACAATAATGAGGTCTCTTCACCTAGAGCTAATCTACCTCAACAAAGGAAATGGACAAAGGATCACCCCTTTGAGCTCATCATTGGTGATGTATCTTTTAGAGTTTAAACAAGAAGAGCAACTCAAGAAGAATGTCTATACAACAGCTTTCTTTCTAAAGAAGAACCAAAGAAGGTAGAAGAAGCTTTGTTGGATCCTGATTGGATTTTAGCTATGCAGGAGGAGCTAAACCAATTTGAGAGGAATAAGGTATGGAAGCTGGTACCCAAGCCTAATGGAAAGAATCCAATTGACACCAAATGGGTATTCAGAAACAAGATGGATGAAAATGGCATAGTAGTCAGGAACAAAGATAGATTGGTTGCTAAGGGCTATTGTCAACAAGAAGGAATAGATTTTGATGAAATATTTGCTCATGTTGCAAGACTTAAAGCCATCAGAATCTTCTTAGCCCATGCAGCCCATGCCAATTTTAAAGTCTATCAAATGGATGTCAAAAGTGCCTTTCTGAATGGAGATTTGGAGGAGGAAGTCTATGTGAGTCAGCCTCCTGGTTTTGAATATTCAAATTTTCCAGAATATGTTTACTATCTTTTGACAGCACTTTATGGACTGAAGCAAACACCTAGAGCCTGGTATGACACTTTGTCAAAGTTTCTTTTAGAGAATCACTTCACTAGGGGTACTGTAGACAAAACTCTTTTCTTTAAAAATGTTAATGGTTGTAGTATACTTGTTCAAATTTGTGTAGATGACATTATTTTTGGCTCTACAGATGAAAAACTTTGCAAAAAGTTTGCCAAATTAATGCAAAGTAAGTATGAAATGAGTATGATGGGAGAACTAACTTACTTTCTTGTTTTGCAAGTTAAGCAAGTTAGTGATGGAATATTCATTAGTCAAACTAAATACATTTATGATCTTTTAAAGAAGTTTGATCTAATGGATTGCACATCAGCAAAAACTCCCATGGCCACTGCAACTAAGCTTGAATTAAACACTACTGAAAAGTCTGTGAATATTTCAAGTTATAGGGGCATGGTTGGCTCACTTCTGTACTTAACAGCTAGTAGGCCAGATATAATGTTTGCTACATGTTTGTGTGCTAGATTTCAGGCTGATCCTAGAGAATCTCACTTATTAGCTATTAAGACAACTTTCAGATATATCAAGGGAACACCAAAACTTAGCATTTGGTACCCTAGAGATTCTAGTTTTGATCTAACTGGTTATTCAGATGCAGATTATGCAGGTTGCATAATTGATAGAAAAAGTACAACAGGAACCTGTCAATTTCTAGGAAACAAGCTTGTGTCCTGGTTCAGTAAGAAGCAAAATTCAGTTTCTACTTCTATAGCTGAAGCTGAATATATTACTGCTGGCAGCTGCTGTGCACAGATTTTGTGGATGAAAAATCAACTGCTAGACTATGGTTTGCAAGTTAAAAGAATTCCCATTTTCTGTGATAACACAAGTGCAATTGCCATCACTGAAAATCCAGTACAGCATTCAAGGACAAAGAACATAGACATCAAGTACCACTTCATAAGGGAACATGTAATGAATGGTACTGTGGAACTACATTTTGTTCCAAGTGAAAAGCAGCTTGCAGATATATTTACCAAGCCACTGGATGAATCCACCTTTTCAAGGTTGGTAAGTGAGTTAGGTATGCTAAATTATTCTTAAATCTTTTCAGATACTTTGCAAGTTGTAATGCAGCCAGAAATTTAATTGGTTTTATAGTCTTGGATGAAATTTTGGCTAAGTCAAAATTTGCATCTCGACGGATGATCATTATCCATCGAGTTTGATCATCCGTCGGTATATGTTTTGTTAATAAAATTAATTATTTTTCTGGAATATTTCATGACTCGACGGATAACTGATTTATCCTCATCCGTCGAATTGTCTGAATCCTGGCCGTTAACTCCCTGAACATTATCCATCGAGTATACTTACAGTTTGCAAGTATAACACGACGGATACTTGAAAGAATTTTTACAGTTTATTTTTAAACGGGTAGTTTGGGCAATTCTTATTGGTTACTTTATTTTACTTTATTATTTTTGACAGTTATTTTTTGAGATAGTATAAAAGCTTAATTCATTTCCATTACTTTTCTTTTATCATTCTCAAATCATCTGCTCTAAATTCTCTTTTTCTCAAAAGCAATTATCATCTATATCTCTTCAATTTCCACTCTCTAACAATGGCACCAGTCGTCAAGATCATGTCACAAACTGGATTCATCTATGAGAAGAACAACTTCACGGCTCTAATAAATAAGGGGATTCGACAGTCTGGTGACTACCACAAAATGATGGATTTTGTGAAGAACTGCAAACTCAACTATGCCATGCTAGAATCACCCACCATCTTCTGTGAGGTTGTTGAGGAAATGTGGTCAACTGCTATGTACAACTCAACTGATAAGACCATCATACTCACTATTAAAGGTAAAAAATTCTGTATTAACAGTGATGTTGTTAGAGCATGTTTCAAAATTTCTGATAATACTGTAACTTCACCACACACAGACACTGACATTGTTAATATGCTTAACTCCATGAACTATGCACTCTCTACTTCTAAGTTAAGTGAAATTAGGAGGTTGGGTCTTAGGAAAGAATGGAGTTATCTATGTGGTGTAGTTACTAAGGTACTCTCTGGTAAAATCAGTAATTTTGATTCTGTCAATATCTCTATGCTTAACATGCTTTACATGCTAGTTACTGATAAGTACTTTAACTTTAGTGATCTTGTTTTGTTTGAGTTGGGGTTTAAGTTAGGAGAGTTAAATAAGAGGGGTAATTACTATGCTAGATTTTTCATGATGTTAGCTAACCACCTCTCTGAGGGAATTGTGCTTGAGAACCCAATCAACAAACTAGATTGTTGGGTTCAAGAGAGAAGAATTATTGCATATTTGAACAGGGCAAACCATCACAAAGAGGTGCCACTCTTCTATTTCCCTGTAATGGAAGCACCTCAGGTAAGTGAGGTAAGTTCATCTGTCTCTACTATTCCAACCTCACAAATTTCTTTGCATTCTAGTGTAGCTATGGCAACTGTGTCAATGACCCAACAGTTGCATACCTAAGTTACCAAACCATCAAAGATTTCTAAATCCAAGTCAAAGAAAGCCCCCTCTGGTATCTCTCAAAAGATGCCAGTTGCAAAATCCACCAAATCTAAAGAGGGGAGTGTGAAGGGGGTAAGGTAGGTGAGGGACAGGGTGAACATAAAAGAAAACCTAAGGATAAGGTTGGAGAGGTGAGTGTTTCCCAGCCTAGCCACACTGCAGTTTCCTAACAGACTGTAGTGCTTAATAAGGAAATTAGCTCATTGCTAGTTGCATCCTCCCAAAAGGATGTGACTATTGAACAACGCTCTCAGCCAAGAGCACAGGCCAAAAGGGTAAGGGATACAAGCTCACCCCAAACTTATACTAGAAAGAAGAAACCAAAAATACTTGGGGATGCACAGGGTTCACACATTGTGTAAACTGGTGCTAAAGACACAGTCACTGCACCTTTTCAAAGTCAATTTGATGTGGCTCCAATAAATGTGGAGTCACATCCAAAATCTTTAGTTATAGAAGCACCCCAAACACCAAATTCTCCCACAAACTCTCTGGATGTGGATATGATCAACACATCAATTCCTGATTCCCCTTCTTTAACTCTGTTGGGGAAGCCAAAATCTAGTGTAAGTGAGCACCATTTTTTGGATGATTTGTTGGTTCACTTGCCAATTCTTTCAGGAACTGTTAAGACATCTGTGCCAAAATTTTCATCAATCTGCACAGAGTCCAAAATAGTTTCCACTCCAAACTCATTTATTCCTACTCTCTCGATGGATATTGTTCATCCGTCGAGTAGTGATTGTATCCCGATGGATAAGCTTAACAGCAGTTATCCGTCAGATAGTCAAACTGCTAACTCGACGGATATCCCTTATCTGTCGAGTGTCTCTGCACAGCTTCCAATTTCATCAATTATCTCAAGTGTAGAAGACTTAGTGGTAGTACAATCACTCCTAGGATTGAGGAAAGGGAGTGAACTGAGTGAGAGTCTGGGTTGCTCCCAGGAAAAATGAGAGGAAAAGAGTGAAAATATGCAATCTAGTTCTTCAGGATTGGCAAAAGAGAGTGTGTGGAGTCCCACCATAGATGGTGAAGGTGAGGGTGTGAGGGTGGGGAGCCAAGGTGAGACCTTGATGCAACAAAAGAGAGAAAATGAGAGAAAAGCAGGTACTGAAGATATAAGGATGGATGTTATTATAAGTGAGTTAATGAATGTCCAGGATGCAGACAGGGAGGGACTATCTCTGCAACCTCAAGCTGTTATAGATTCCACCTCCCTTGATGCTGAGACATTTACTCACCCTGTTCCAGCATATCAACTTCTAGCTGGACAGGGCAATGACAATGTAGAAAGGATGCTCAACTTGGTGCACACCATACAGTCAATGCTAAGAGCTAAGGATGCCATCACAACTTTGCCCTCTACAGCTGGTGATGTTGATTATGAGACTGGTGGTTTAGAAGAATTCTTTGGAGGTGAAGGTGGAGATAGTGAAGAAGAGTCATTGGACATAGGGGGAGAAGTAGGCTCTAGTTCAAGATCAGGCATGCCATCTTGGGTATTTTCAAAGCATTGTGATGAACACTACTTCAAGACAACCCTGATCCAACTCATAAATCAGAAAAATTCTGCTCTTCAAACCACCACAAATGCCAACACCAAAAAGCTCCTTCAAGCACATCTTGCTTCTCTGCCACCACAACAAATTCAAGGTTTTCAACATGCTCGAGATGTCAACACTATCAAAGGTGATATTGATGAGATGAAAAAGGCCATTTCTGACAAGATGGACTCTAAACTTCCAGAAGCTACAATGCTTGACATCAAGAGACAACTCAAGAAAAATTCTGATCTTGCCATAAAGATAGATGCCTTAGACACAAGAATGCCAGCTATGAAAGCATCTCTTACAACAATTCATCTACACCAAGCTCAACAGACATACTTGCTTCAGAAACTGGTGGCTGCACAGACCTCCTCTACTCAACTTGCTGATAACAAAAAGGGGGAGAAAGAGAATTCTAGGAGTGAGGGGGAGCAAAAAGTGCTCAACATTGAAGTTAGCAAAGTAATTGTGCCTTCAATTACTTTCACCAAGCCACCAGCCAAAAATAGCATTGATCTGATAAATGAAGCAACAGTCAATCTAAGAGCAGCTGAAAAGGAGCAGTTGATTCCAATCAACTGGGAGAAAATTGATGAGGACATTCAAAAGAAGTTTGGGCTAGCAAAGAAGCCAGAAAAGTCAGCCATTCATCACTCTCAAGTCAGGCAAATCTCTTTGAATGAAATGAGCATGAACTATCTGGAAAGAGGACAGCCATCCTGCATCAAATCTCCAAAGGCTGAAGTACTTTTGAAGCCAAGGGTGAATTATCCAAAAACCACACTTAAGAACCTTTTGGACACAGGGTATGAGACACCTAAGCCTGATGAGAAGAAATTGTTGTCAAGATCCATTGCCTTCTACAAGGATCCAGTTGATTCAGCTTTAAAAAGGAGAATTGCTAAAGTTTTCAGGAATGATAAAGAAATTTGTGTGGTGGCTGGACATCCTCAATTTGCTGAAGCAAAGAGAGAAGAAAAGGCAAGATTGAAGCAAGAAAAGAAGCAAGTTGCTCTAGATGCTAAAAAGACTAAACAAAAGAAAGAGCAAGCTACTATCTTGGCCAAGCTACATGTTGTGAAACCAACACAACAAATTCCTGCTCAGCTATCTGAAATCACTGAATCCCAAGATCCAAAGAAGCAAATTGAACCATAACAGAAGAAATCTCAAAGATACAAGGAATTGGTCAAAAGAACCAAAAGGAAATTGAACTTTGCTGGTAAGGAATTGGAGGATCGGTTTTCCAAGGAATCCACTCCAACTACAACTCAAGCATCAAAACCCTGGTATTTGAAGATATTAAGGTGGTGGATCCTTACAGGAACATTCATGGTGAACCTATTGTGCCTAATGATGAACCAATAGACTGGGAAAGTCTACCAATTCCTGGCTTCAATTTGCCAATCCTTAACAAGCCAAAGAGAACAAAGTCAAGAGCAGTCAAGAAAGTGAAGCTGTCACCTCTCAAATCCAAATCTCTAATCAAAGCTCAATCCAAAGTCAACAAGGGAGATTACATGTACTTATGTGACATCAAGGAATTCTCTGATATAAACCTCTATCTAGATGAACTGGAAGAAGTTAGAGGGATTGATGCCTGCAGGAATCTACCTGAAAGGTTAGTTTTCAAGTACAAGGGAGGAAAGGAGATTCAATGGCCACTTCACAGGATCCTTCAAGAAAGCCAATCTATGCTGATAAAGGTTTATTCATCATTCAAAAAGAACTTTGGATTCAATGTAACTGCAAGAAGACTGGTTCTAAAGAAGATTAAAGAACTGAGGAGTATTAGAGCTAAAGATGCACTCCCAAAGACTCTAACTATTCCTTACACAGGAAGTAGAGTGCATCTAAGGCCCTACCGGCTGATGGAGTTCATGGATGACAAAATAGTTAGAAGATTTTTTAGATTAGAAGACCAATTGAGCATCTCTAGTAATGAGACTCTTTTGGAGATGCAAGAAAAGCTAAATCTCTCAAAATCTAATGAACTGAAATTCCACGGACAGCTCCAAAATCAGATAGAAGAAAATAATAGAAAGCTTGGAAAGAGATCCAGACCTTCAAGGAACTAGATAAATCTGCTCAGGCTAGAGAAGCATCTTGAAAATGACCGTGAGCTAATCTTTGTGCATTTTGTTATTTGAATCACTTTACAGTTTTATCTACTTACTTTTAAAGTTGTATTTTTAGGGTGTTTTGTTATCATCAAGTTTCTCTTAATTTATGGCTACAATTCCAGTAGACATAAATTGGGGGAGATTGTTGTGGATATGTTGTGAACTTGGTAATTTCATTAATAAAACACTTTAGTAGATTTTACTTAGTGAAAAATGTAGCACTCGACGGATAAGGAATATAGTCCCGACGGATGACTCAATATAGTCCCGACGGATGATGATCAATTATCCATCGAGTGAGTAGCTTGTGTAATAATGAGTCTGTAGCATATTTCTGCATACACCTTGTTTAGATTCTGTAGTAGCACTCAAGTCATGTTGACTTTAATTAGATATGTAGAATAGGTTGATTAATTGTACATAGATGATGTCTTGTAATTCTGCATAAATGAAATGAAGTCAAGTGCTAGATTGCTACCCGACGGATAAACAACAATGCCAATCGACGGATGATCAACAAGGCAACCCGATGGATGATCATGTACCCGACGGATAATCAATTCAAACATCAGTTGACAGTGACAACACAGTCACATGCGTCGAGTGTATGCAAAAGGAATGTGGAAGCCTATTCAACTGGGTTTTAGAGAACAAAGAAGCATTGCCATTTCCATGCTATTATGAAGATATTCAAAGATGCTGGAATAGAGTAATGAAGCAGCATAGTATTAGACTTGATAGGTTTTGATTTATTACCTTGTCTTATTACTTTGTAATCTTGGTGATATATAAACCACGAAGTAGCAAATAGAACAACAACAACACTAAGCAAGAATTTCTCAAAGAAACATTTGTAAGCTGTATTCTTAATATTTCTCTGAAAACTTAGTTGTTCATATTTGTAAGCAGCTGTGAGCTAATCTTGCTACACAGAGTTCTCTTGATATAATATATATCTCTGGTGGATACAATCAAATCCACCAGAAAGTTTTTAAAGACTTGTGTTTTTAATTACTTGTGTTTTGATTCATTCCAAGTTATTATTCCGCACTTTACAAATCAATTCACACAGATATATATTTTAAGTTAGAACACTTTTAAACCAAGAAAAAGTTTCAAGAATTCCATTCAACCCCCCTTTTGTAATTCTTGTTGCATTGTTAGGGACTAACAAAAGTTTTCAAAGCTAATGCAGTCAAGATGTCAAATGAGTATGATGGGAGAACTTAGCTATTTTCTGGGACTTCAACTCAAGCAAACTGAAGAAGGTACTTTCATAAATCAATCCAAGTACGCCATAAATTTACTCAAGAAGTTTGGAATGCAAGATTGTTTAACTACATCCACTCCAATGGTGACAGCAACCAAGTTAGATAAAGATACTGGAGCATCGGTAGATATTACTTACTATAGAGGTATGATTGGCTCATAACTCTATTTAACTGCAAGTAGAACTGATATCATGTATGCTACCTGTCTTTGTGCAAGATTTCAGGCATATCCAAGATAACCTCATTTATTAGATGAGAAAAGAATTTTCAAGTACCTCAAGGGGTGAGCTGATCTAGGATTGTGGTATCCTAGAGAATCAGACTTTAAGCTAATAGGTTACTGTTAGATATATTTGATAATGTCATGGCTAATATGATTTATGTTTAGTTTTCAGATCTTACTTAAATAGGATAAATCAGTACTTACTGGAAGTCAGGACCTAAGGATATCAGTACTTATATTATCAGAAGATAATCATCAGAAGATGGATATCAGAACTTAAGTACTGAAGGACGTTCAGATAAGGACAGCAGCTGATTAAAGGAAAGAAGATTGAGACAAACATAAGAAGAGATATGCATGAAGAAGGAATTCTATGAAGAATAGAATACTTGGAAGAAAAGATATCTGATTGATATGTTTTAGGAAGCAGAATTATATTCCATATCAATTAGCGATTATCTTGTAACTGTGTAGTATATAAACACAGACATAGGGTTTACACTATAAGTGTTATCATATACGAGAAGATTATTCATTGTAACCCTAGCAGCTCTCGTGATATTTGTTCATCACTGAGAGGTAACAGTTCCATACTGTAACAGAGTTTATTGTTTCAATAAAGTTTGTTTTCAGTTACTTGAGTTATTAAAGTTCGATTTGATTGTACTTTACACTGTATTCACCCCCTCTACAGTGTGTGTGTGACCTAACAAGTGGTATCAGAGCCTATCTGTTAACGCACAAACAGTTTAAGATCCAAACATAATCATGTCTGACACAGAACTCCAACTAAGCCCACCAAAACTGAAGAACCTCCAAAAACACAAATTCAAAGTCGGTATGAAACCATCAGAGTTCCCATATTGAGACCATTAGAATATGCCATATGGAAGGTGAGGATGACCATGTTTCTGGAAGCTACAGATCCAGAATATCTTGATAGAATCAAGGAAGGACCTCGCAAACCAACCAAGCTCGCTGTTGTAGTTGCAGGTGAAATAGCAAAGACTGTACCAAAGGAGAAGAGTGATTACACTGCTGAAGATATCGCATCAATTGCTAAGGATGCCAAGGTACGACACTTACTGCATAGTGCCATTGATAATGTAATGTCAAACAGGGTAATTAACTGCAAGACTGCAAAGGAGATATGGGATGCTCTGGAAACAAGGTGTCAGGGAACTGATACAATTAAGAAGAACAGGAAGACAATACTCACTCAAGAGTATGAACACTTTGACTCAAAGGCTAATGAGTCATTGACTGATTTATATGATAGATTTGTCAAACTCTTGAATGATTTGTCACTAGTTGATAAGGAGTATGATCTTAAAGATACAAATCTTAAATTCCTGTTAGCTCTTCCTGAATGCTGGGATTTGAAGGCAACAACAATAAGAGACAACTACAATCTTGATGAAACAACTCTTGATGAAATCTATGGAATGCTCAAGACTCATGAACTTGAGATGGAACAAAGAAGCAAGAGGAAAGGAGGAAAGTCAAGGACAGTTGCTCTTAAGGCTGAAGAAGAATCCCCCAAGGCAGCTACCTCAAGGAAAGACAAGGGTAAAGCTCTTTTCATAAAGTCTGATACTGAGTCATCAAGTTCTGAAAGTGATGATGACTCAGATTCTGAAAGCTTGCCTGAGACTGATGCTGATGAGGAGATGATGAAGCTGTATGCTCTTATGGTGAAAGGGATCACAAAAATTGTATACAGGAAGTTCAGGAAGGGAAAGAAATTTTCCAGGAAAGGCACAAATTCTTATAAGAAGAATTTCAGAAGATCTGAGGGCAGAGGAGGAAAGTCTGACAGAGGAGATTATACCAATGTCAAATGCTATAACTGTGGTGAGAAAGGCCACATATCTCCTGATTGCAAGAAAGTGAAGAGTGACAAAGGCAAGGCTCTTGTCACAAAGAAGAAAAGCTGGACAGACACCTCAGACTCTGAAAGTGAGGAGAATTATGCTTTGATGGTAAATGCTGATAAAGCAAGTGCTGAAAGCAGTTCTGAAGCTGCTGAATCAAAGGTACCTCAGACTACTTATGCTTTTCATACTGATGATATTAATGAGTTGAGAAGATATCTTAAAACCATGTTTGTTAGTTATAGAGATCAAACTTTAACATGTGAAAGATTAACTTCTGAAAATCTTGCTTTTAAGAAAAGAAATGATTTCTTAGAAAAAGAGTTAGTTATGTTCCATCAAACTCAGAAGGATAGAGATGATGCTTTTTATGTTAGGGATGAAGTGCTAAAAATGAATGAATCTCTAAAAACTGAGTTAGAAAAGGAAAGAGAGATTATCAGGACTTGGACTAACTTTGGCAGAACAACTCAAAATTTGCTAAGTAGTGAAAATTGGAAAGAGGGCTTAGGTTATGGAGAGGATAAGAATGATAAAGGAACTGTAGAAATTAAGCCTGTTGTTAAGCAAAAGCCAAAGTTAAAACCTGTTAAGTTTATAACTGTAAAGTCTGATAATGAGAAATCAGAAGTTAAAGAGGGATTAACTTCTAACAAACTTAAACAGGAAAAGACAGCTGAAGTAAACATAGGTTTAATGACTAAGAAGCAGCTTAAGCATAAGCTGAAAGATGTTAAGAATGCAAACAAGGTAAAATCACCTAGGAAAAATAGGAATGGAAAGGAAGGTGTGAATAAAAGCAATGATTATAAGCCTGTTCCTAAAGCTCCTAGGAAAACGTGTCATAACTGTGGAAGTTCTAACCATCTGGCCTATTTTTACAGGAAGAATAAGAACATAAACTCATTACCTTCAAAGTCAGGAGTTAAGAGTCAGACTGTTAGATATAAGCCACAAAATCCTTGTTTTCATTGTGGTAGTTTATGGCATTCCATTTATACTTGTAAGGAATATCATAGTTTGTACTATAATTATTATCAAATAAAACCTTCTTTAAAGAAAGTTTCCATTGTTCCTACTAGTGTAAATTATGATTCAAAGTCTGATAGTGTAAGTTCTGATAAGAAAATTGTTAACACAAACTCTGATGCTAAATTCGCTGCAAATGTTAACAAACTTGATAAGGCTAAAGGATCCAAGCAATTCTGGGTCCTTAAAACTAATCATTAGTAGTCTTTGTGATTGCAGGGCAACAGGAAAAACATCCTGGTTCTGGACAGTGGATGTTCAGGACATATGACTAGAAATAAAGCCCTGCTATCAGACTTTATGGAGAAAGTTGGCCCAAGTGTTTCTTATGGAGATGGTAACATTGGAAAAATATTGGGATATGGCAATATCAATCTTGGGAATGTCATCATTAAAGAAGTAGCTCTGGTCTCAGGACTTAAACACAATCTGTTGAGTATAAGTCAAATCTGTGACAGAGGTTATCATGTTGATTTCTTTGAAGAACACTGTGAAGTTGTGAGTAAATCTAAAGGCAGAGTTGTTCTGAAAGGATACAGGCGTGGTAACATTTATGAAGCTAAGCTTTCAACAAGTACTGATGATTCTGCAATCTGTCTGATGAGTAGAGCATCAATTGAAGAAAGCTGGAATTGGCACAAGAAACTCTCTCATTTAAATTTCAACAATATAAATGAATTAGTCAAGAAAGATCTTGTGAGAGGACTGCCAAAGTCAGTATTTGCTCCTGATGGCCTTTGTGATTCTTGTCAGAAGGCTAAACAAAGAAAATCCACATTCAAGAGCAAGACTGAATCATCAATTTTTGAGCCTTATCACCTACTACATGTTGATCTATTTGGTCCAGTGAATGTCATGTCTATTGCAAAGAAGAAATATGCTATCGTCATAGTGGATGAGTTCACCAGATACACATGGGTGTATTTCTTGCACACAAAAAGTGAAACTACATCTATCTTGATTGATCATGTCAAACAACTGGATAAATTGGTCAAAGATTCTGTGAAGACAATAAGGAGTGATAATGGCACTGAGTTCAAGAATTTGATAATGGAAGAGTTCAAGAAAAACCATGGAATTAGGCAGGAATTCTCTGCTCCTGGAACTCCACAGCAAAATGGAGTTGTTGAAAGGAAGAATAGAACTCTCATTGAAGCTGCATGTACAATGCTTGAAGAAGCAAAGCTTCCAACCTATTTCTGGGCTGAAGCTCTGTAGACTGCTTGTTTTACTCAGAATGCAACACTCATTAACAAGCAAGGAAAGACACCATATGAGATGGTAAAGAAAAAGAAGCCAAATCTGAAGTATTTTCATGTATTCGGATGCAAGTGTTTTGTTCTTAAGACTCATCCTGAACAGCTATCTAAATTTGATCTAAAAGCTGATGAAGGAATCTTTGTTGGATATCCACTTTCCACAAAAGCCTTCAGAGTCTATAACTTGAGAACAAGAGTGGTCATGGAATCTATCAATGTCTCTTTTGATGATAGGAAGATTACTGGACTTGAAGATTTTATTGATCATGATCAGCTGAGATTTGAAAATGAAGACTCAAATTCTGATACTGAAAATCCTGACAATATAAGTCCTGATACTGCAAACTCTGATGGATTAAACTCTGATGTTATTGAAACTGTGGTGACTATGCCAAAGGAAGATGCACCTATGCAGGGTGGCATACTCAAGATATTACCACATCTCAAGAAGCATCAGAACATACATCTGGCTCTTCAAGTTTTGATTCGTCATGTTATGATAAGCCAAGTTCTGATAGTACTGAAAATCTAAATTCTGAAGAATCCAACTCAGAGAGCATAGGTTCAGGGGGAGCATCAGAAAATGAAAATGAAGATAGCATGGATCATGGGGGAGCATCCAGTTCTAGAGAAAACCTTCCATCCGCAAGGAAGTGGACTAAATCACACAAACCTGATTTGATAATTGAAAATCCTGATGCAGGTGTCAGAACTAGAACAGGTACTTCAAATGAATGTCTTTATAATTCTTTTCTCTCACAGTCTGAGCCAAAGAAAGTGGAAGAAGCTCTTCAAGATGCTGATTGGGTGCAAGCAATGCAGGAAGAGTTAAATGAATTTGAAAGAAACAAAGTCTAGACCCTAGTGCCAAGACCAAAGAATAGATCTGTTGTTGGTACAAAGTGGGTATTCAGAAACAAAACTGACAGTGATGGCATAATTACAAGGAATAAGGCAAGGCTGGTTGCAAAAGGATATTCTCAACAGGAGGGAATTGATTATGATGAAACATTTGCACCAGTTGCTAGGTTAGAAGCCATAAGGATATTTTTGGCTTATGCTGCTCACAAAAAGTTTACTGTCTTTCAAATGGATGTGAAAAGTGCTTTTCTCAATGGAGAATTGGAGGAGGAAGTATATGTTGAACATGTTAGTGTATACTGAAAATATTTATTTGAAGTATGTACATTTATTTCTGGCCAGTTTATTTGAGAATCATTTGAATGTTTACATATTGTCTAATATTATATATTGTGAACAATCTAGTATCAAATGGGATACAGAATATTAGATTGTTAAATACGGTTATATAATATAATAAGGTTCACAACACAGGTGGTGTTGGACAATCCACTAGTATGGCTGTAGTATTATTTAGATTAGTTTATATTGACTAATAAATAATACTAGTATACTTTGTGTATATTGAACAGGATCAAATTTAGAATTGTTCCCTTAATACTGATTAAGAAGGAGAACTAAGATTCTATGTTATTATTAATGCTTAGGTTCTTAATCCGGAAATAGTAATTGACACGTGTATATTATTTACATGCTTTGATTTATATATGAAATAATTCTTTTGAATTATATCATTATATTTTGGGTGATGGAATTATATACATGGTGGATATTATTTATTGAAGGAATCCATGTCCTGATAATATTCGGGTTAATGATGTCCCCTTGAAAGCTCAAAAAGATTTAATTATGTGAAACCCTGCAGGTGGAATTTATTCTGGCATAATTAAATAAAGGTTGAGTGGATGATCAAGGATAAAAGATATTAATTAAATAAATTATCAGTAATTTATTTAATTAATGGACATATGATATTTTAAATATGGGGAATTTAATAAGCAAATAATATTGGGACCGAATTAATTAAATTACGGTATTAGGAAAGGTAGTGCAAATATTAATTCTTTAGTGGATTGAATTAATATTTAATTACATTGGGCTAGGCTCAAGATGTAATTAGAAGGCCCAACCTAATTATCCATGGTCCCTATTGTAGCCTATATATATTCTTATTCTCTTCTTGCTTGGAATTGTGTGAAAATATATTGTAGCCACCAAGGAGCAAGAAGAGAGGATAACTTGAGAAGACGGAAGCCACACTTCGCTCAAGGGAATTTGGGAATACAATAGAAGAGCGTGGAATCAACCATTAACAAGGTAATCCTCTTTTCGTAATCTTTATCGTAAAACGTAGTAACACCCTAAGTCCGTGGTTCCCAACAATTGGTATCAAGAGCCTGGTAATGGGTTCTACGTTTTATGATATAATGTCCATGTCGTAATTATATATGCGTGTATATAGTGTTTTGCTTGTATTATTTTTGATGCAGGTTGTTAATCCACTATTATGGCCATGTATATTTTAATTATGTGTTTGGATCCCACGTGGTTTAATCGTGGTTAATTTTTGTTTTGGTTTCCACGTGGTTTAATCGTGGTTGTAATTTACATGAGGGTTGATCGTGTTAGAATAGATTTTACAAAATTAGTTTTGTATTAGATCTATTTTTTTTGTAATTGTTCCGGGTATTTTTTAACAAGTTATGTGCGATCGGAAATCAATTCCGGTAGTTTTTTGTTCCGCTGTGCGATTACAAGGGGCTGCTGTTGATGTTTAGATCGAACAAAATCAAAACAAAACTCACAGAAAAGCAACAGGCGCGCGCGCGCTGCGGCCGCTGTGGCAGCTGGGGCCGCTGGGGCTCCTGGGGCTGTTGGGGCTGCTGGGGTGCTGGAGCTGCTGGGGGCGTCGGGGCGCGCTTGGGGCAGATTTTTTTTTTAGAGCTGGATTTTTTTTCAAGGGCCATAATAGTGGAAAATTTATTTTAATTTTTTCCATTAAATTTTAATTATTGCTTTAATTTATTGATTATGTGTGTCGTTAATTATGTGTGTAATTCTTTTAAAATTAGATGTTTAACTTAATTAGGACAACATGGACATAAAATTTATTTATTGCTTTAATTAAATGTTATATGCTGCTAAAATTATGTGTGTATTTTGAATGCATGATTAGACATAATTATAACAACATAGGGCCCCATTTAATTTTAAAATTCCTCAATTTTATAAAAAAAAATTCTAAGTGGGAGAGGGAATTAATATGAAATTAAATCCCATGGTCTCCATTATTGGTTGTAGGTAATTTGACATAAAGACGAATATAAATTATATATACGTCACCCATCGTGGCATGTAATTTATGGTGTCTAGAATGTTATAAAAATTACTAGAACAAACTTCTTAAATTAATAAATTTTGAAAGGAATAAATACGGATTTTCTTTATTTCTGATTTGGGGCGATTTTGTCAAAAACGGGTTCATCGAACTTGTAAGGCTGTGGGTTTTAAGCGAGACTGATGTGACTCCTCCACTACCTGGAAATCAAACCATTGATGAATATTGAATTGAAGTATTCTATTCAAGGCAAAATTACGAATATTGGAAGGTATACACGCCACCCATCGTGGCGTACCAAGTTCCATAGATTTCGAATAATTTAAGATTTGATGATGGTATACACTTAGCTATGAAAAATAATATAGTCCACCCCAACGTGGCATATTGTTTAGTAATAGGACCGAAGTAACATTTAAACAAAATTAGGTGGTATACATGTCACACATCGTGGCGTACCAGAAGCTTATGGTGTTTAGATGTTAGTGCATTAAATTTTAATAATTTGATCTTAATAATTAATGCACCCTTATTTATGTGATGTTTTTATGCATGATTCTCAGGATAAAATGGGCTTTAATCCACTATTCACCATACTTAAGGATAACAAACTTACCGGACCTAACTATATTGAATGGAAACGAAATTTGGACATTGTGTTGACTGCTGAGGAGTACAAGTTTTGCACTTATGAACCCAAGCCTGAACAGCCTGCTGCTGATGCTCCTGAAGATGAGAAAGAGTATTATAAACGGTGGATTAAGGTAGATGAGATGTCACGATGTTACATTCTGGCAGTAATGTCGGGTGTTTTGCAGCATCAGCATCAGTCTATGGCCACTGCTTCGGATATGCTCTTTAATCTCAAGGAACTTTTTGAAGATCGGAATAGGGCTGCTAGGCAAGTAGCCATGAAGGCTTTAATGAACACTCAGATGGCTGAAGGCACACCTGTAAGGGATCATGTTCTCAAGATGATGTCGCATCTGAATGAGATAGAGATCCTTGGTGTTGAACTTGATGGGGAAACCCAGATTGACATTATCCTTATGAGCTTATCCAAGAGTTTTGAGCAGTTCCGCTTGAATTACAACATGAACAAGAGGCAGTATAGTCTCGCGGAACTGCTGACAGAACTTCAGGCAGCTGAAGGATTATTTCGGCAGAGTGTTCAAGTGTATGTGGCTGAGAAAGGTTCTTCCTCTAAGCCGAAAGGTATTAAGAAGAAGAAAAAGGCTCAGACACAGAAAGCTG
The DNA here is from genome assembly GCF_009905375.1 of Apium graveolens. Lineage (NCBI taxonomy): Eukaryota > Viridiplantae > Streptophyta > Magnoliopsida > Apiales > Apiaceae > Apium > Apium graveolens. The sequence continues at coordinate 40,483,977 of NC_133657.1, read as the reverse complement.
TGAAGGCAGTGGGAGTTCAGGGTGGTGTGAAAAAGCCTAAGGGAAAGTGCTTTAGATGCAAACAGTCAGGTCACTGGAAATAGGATTGTCCTCTTCCTAAGAAGACAAACAATACTGGTATGTCTCTTTCTCTAGTTACAGAAACATTTATAGCGGCTATATCTACGAGCACTTGGTGTGTAGATACAGGAGCCACTGATCATGTTTGTAATTCTATGCAGGGGTTCCAACTATCCAGAATGCTTAGAAATGGTGAGATATACGTGTTCATGGGAGATGCTACGAAAGTAGCAGTAGTTGCAATAGGAGTTATTCATTTATCTTTTGGTTCTGATAGGATTTTGGTTTTGAACAATTGTCTTTATGTACCTTCTTTTAGAAGGAATTTAATTTCGGTTTCTAAACTTGCTTTGGATGGTTATAATGTTTGTTTGGAACATAATGTTTCTATTATGATAAATAAACGAATTATATATTCTGGTATATTATAAGACAATTTGTATATAATTAATCCTAGTCAACCTGCACTGCAACTGCAATTTAGGGAATTGAACAACACATCTTCTAACTCTGCTAAAAGAAAAGAACCTTCTAGTTTGAACCAAACATATCTTTGGCACTTGAGATTAGGTCATATTAACTTGAGGAGGATTCAAAGACTGGTAGTAGACGGGCCTTTAAGCTCATTGGCAGTGGAGCCATTTCCAGTTTGTGAATCCTGTTTGAAAGGTAAAATGACTAATAGGACTTTCAAGGCAAAAGGGAATAGAGCCAAACAACTATTAGAATTGGTTCACTCTGATTTATGTGGACCCATGAATATCCAAGCAAGAGGTGGTTATGAATATTTCGTCACTTTCATTGATGATTATTCTAGATATGGGTACGTTTATTTGTTGCGCCGTAAGTCTGAGTGCTTTGATAAGTTCAAAGAGTACAAAGCTAAAACGGAGAAGCGACTTAATAAAAGTATCAAGTCACTACGATCAGATCATGGTGGCGAATACTTGCTTGGAGAATTTAGGGAATATTTATCAGAAAATGGGATAGAATCCCAGTTAACTGCACCAGGCACACCCCAGCAGAACGGTGTAGCAGAGAGAAGGAATCGGACTCTTTTAGAGAGTGTTAGATCGATGATGAGTTATTCGGATTTACCCAAGTTGTTTTGGGGACATGCCTTAGAGACAGCAGCTTATCTTCTGAATTTAGTACCTTCTAAGTCGGTTCCTAAAACCCCCTTAGAATTGTGGACCGGGGATAAACCGAGTCTAAGACATATTCGAATATGGGGTTGTCCAGCACATGTGCTGAACAAGAACGCGACTAAGTTAGAATCTCGTACAGAAGTAAGGTTGTTTGTAGGCTACCCCATGGGAACGAAAGGATATTTATTTTATAGTCCGAAGAATCGGGATGTCATTGTTAGCACCAATGCAAGATTCTTAGAGGAGGAATATATAATGAATCACAAACCCATGAGTAGTGTCGTTTTAGAGGAACTAGTGGGAGGGACAAATAATACCCATGAAGCTGTAGTACAAGTAGAACAACCACAACATAATGTACAACCTGTCACTAACACCGCACCAGTGCCTCGTCGTAGTGGGAGGGTTGTTCAACAGCCTGATAGATTCATGTTTTTGGGAGAGTCTTCAGACTTGGTCCCTGGTGAACATGATGATGATCCCCGTACATACGAAGAGGCAGCACAAGACAAAGATGCAAATCTTTGGCAAAAGGTGATGGAATCTGAGATAGAATCAATGTATTCTAATCAGGTCTGGGAGCTCGTGGAACCACCCAAAGGTATAAAACCTATTGGTTGTAAGTGGATCTACAAGAAAAAGAGGGGATTAGATAAAAAGGTGAAAGCCTGGAAAGCAAGACTTGTTGCGAAAGGGTATACTCAGAAAGAAGGTATCGATTATGAGGAAACCTTTTCACCGGTAGTCATGCTTAAGTCAATCCGTATTCTTTTATCTATAGCAGCTCATCTCGATTATGAGATTTGGCAAATGGATGTCAAGACAGCTTTTCTTAATGGAAGTCTTGAAGAAACCATCTATATGCAGCAACCAAAATGATTCATTAAGGAAGGCCAAGAGCATCTGGTATGTAAGCTTAAGAGGTCTATTTATGGACTTAAACAAGCTTCTAGAGACTGGAATATTCATTTTGATCAGGCAGTCCAGTCATATGGATTTGATCAAAGTCCAAGCGAATCGTGCGTATATAAGAGAAGTGAAGGTAATGCAGTGGTTTTTCTAGTACTATATGTAGATGATATTTTACTCATTGGAAACAATGTTGAGATGTTGTCATCAGTAAAGGCATGGTTGTTCAAACAATTTGACATGAAGGACTTAGGTGAAGCGGCATACATCCTTGGGATTAAAGTTATAAGGGATCGCAAGAAAAGGATGTTGGGTTTATCTCAAGAGCCCTACATTGATGAAGTATTAGCTCGTTTTAACATGCAGAACTCCAAGAAAGGTTTTTTACCTTTTAAGCATGGAGTTGCTCTATCTAAGAAGCAGTGTCCTTCGACACCTAAGGATATAGAGAGCATGAAAGCAGTTCCTTATGCTTCAGCATGTGGAAGCTTAATGTATGCTATGTTATGTACGAGGCCTGACATCTGCTTTGCTGTAGGCATGGTTAGTAGATATCAGTCGAACCCAGGTCAGGAACATTGGAGTGCAGTAAAAACTATACTCAAGTACCTGAGAAGGACTAAGGAGTATATGTTAATTTACAAGGCCTCAGATCTATTTCCTTTGGGATATACTGATTCAAATTTCCAATCAGATAGGGATAAGAGGAAATCAACCTCGGGATATGTTTTTACTTTGGGAGGTGGAGCCGTTATATGGAGGAGTGTAAAGCAGAAATGCATTGCAGACTCCACCATGGAGGCCGAGTACGTGGCGGCCTCTGAGGCTGCCAAGGAGGCTGTATGGTTCAGGAACTTCCTTTTGGACTTAGATGTGGTACCTAATTTGCCTAGGAGCTTGACGGTGTATTGTGATAACACTGGTGCTGTGGCAAATTCAAAGGAACCGCGAGACCACAAAGCAGCTAAACATATTGAACGTAAGTATCATCTCATACGAGGAATCGTAAAGTGAGGGGATATAGTTGTGGCTCACATATCATCAGAAGACAACCGAGCAGATCCTTTCACAAAGAGCTTGCCAACCAAGGTTTTTGACAAGCATGTGGAAGCGATAGGAGTCAGATGGATGGACACATAGATTTTTATGTAATAGTGGATTAAATAAACACTGATGTACACATAGAATATTTTAAGTATAAGTGGGAGATTGTTAGTGTATACTGAAAATATTTATTTGAAGTATGTACATTTATTTCTGGCCAGTTTATTTGAGAATCATTTGAATGTTTACATGTTGTCTAATATTATATATTATGAACAATCTAGTATCAAATGGGATACAGAATATTAGATTGTTAAATACGGTTATATAATATAATAAGGTTCACAGCACAGGTGGTGTTGGACAATCCACTGGTATGGCTGTAGTATTATTTAGATTAGTTTATATTGACTAATAAATAATACTAGTATACTTTGTGTATATTGAACAGGATCAAATTTAGAATTGTTCCCTTAATACTGATTAAGAAGGAGAACTAAGATTCTATGTTATTATTAATGCTTAGGTTCTTAATCCGGAAATAGTAATTGACACGTGCATATTATTTACATGCTTTGATTTATATATGAAATAATTCTTTTGAATTATATCATTATATTTTGGGTGATGGAATTATATACATGGTGGATATTATTTATTGAAGGAATCCATGTCCTGATAATATTCGGGTTAATGATGTCCCCTTGAAAGCTCAAAAAGATTTAATTATGTGAAACCCTGCAGGTGGAATTTATTCTGGCATAATTAAATAAAGGTTGAGTGGATGATCAAGGATAAAAGATATTAATTAAATAAATTATCAGTAATTTATTTAATTAATGGACATATGATATTTTAAACATGGGGAATTTAATAAGCAAATAATATTGGAACCGAATTAATTAAATTACGGTATTAGGAAAGGTAGTGCAAATATTAATTCTTTAGTGGATTGGATTAATATTTAATTACATTGGGCTAGGCTCAAGGTGTAATTAGAAGGCCCAACCTAATTATCCATGGTCCCTATTGTAGCCTATATATATTCTTATTCTCTTCTTGCTTGGAATTGTGTGAAAACATATTGTAGCCACCAAGGAGCAAGAAGAGAGGATAACTTGAGAAGACGGAGGCCACACTTCGCTCAAGGGAATTTGGAAATACAATAGAAGAGCGTGGAATCAACCATTAATAAGGTAATCCTATTTTCGTAATCTTTATCGTAAAACGTAGTAACATCCTAAGTCTGTGGTTCCCAACAGAACAACCTCCAGGCTTTGTAGATTCCAAATATCCAGATTATGTCTGCAGGCTTGATAAAGCACTTTATGGACTTAAGCAAGCTCTTAGAGCATGATATGAGACTTTAGCTCAGTTTCTTCTGGAAAGTGGATTTAACAGAGGAACAATAGACAAAACACTGTTCTACCTCAACCATGGAAATGACTTACTTCTGGTCCAGATTTATGTTGATGATATCATTTTTGGGTCTACAAATGACAGACTTTGTAAAAAGTTTGCCAAACTGATGCAGTCAAAGTATCAGATGAGTATGATGGGGGAACTTAGCTATTTTATGGGCCTTCAAGTCAAGCAGAATGAAGAAGGCACTTTTATTTGTCAAACTAAGTACGCCAGAAACTTGCTGAAGAAATTTGGAATGCAAGATTGTTCAAGTGCATCCACTCCCATGGCCACTGCAACAAAACTGGACAAGGATACTGGTAAATCAGTAGATATTACTGATTACAGAGGTATGATTGGCTCTCTACTCTATCTAACTGCTAGTAGACCTGATATCATGTATGCTACCTGTCTTTGTGCAAGATTTTAAGCAGATCCAAGAGAACCTCACTTAACAGCTGTTAAAAGAATTTTCAAGTATCTTAAGGGAACAGCTGATCTGGGATTATGGTATCCCAGAGAATCAGATTTTAAACTAATAGGTTACTCAGATGCAGATTTTGCAGGTTGCAAAATTAACAGGAAAAACACAAGTGGAAGCTGCCAATTTCTTGGAGGCAGATTGGTTTCTTGGTTTAGCAAGAAACAAAAGTCAATTTCCACATCAACTGCAGAAGCAGAGTATATTGCTGCAGGAAGCTGTTGTGCACAGATTCTTTGGATGAAGAATCAGTTACTGGATTATGGGTTAACATATTTCAAAATCCCTATTTAATGTGATCATCAAAGTGCTATTGCTATGACAGGTAATCCAGTTCAACACTCAATGACAAAGCACATCAGCATTAGGTACCATTTCATAAGGGAACATGTGGATGAAGGTACAGTGGAATTGCACTTTGTTCCAACAGATCAACAACTAGCAGATATCTTCACAAAACCACTGTATGAAGCTACTTTTACAAGATTGGTAAATGAACTTGGAATGGTTTCAGGTTCTTTCTCTAAATCTGCTTAGTTTTGTTCTGTTGCATCAGACTTTATGATCAGTATTTACAGAAATTACTCTCTTTGAGTATTCTGTGCTTAATTGAAAATTTGCTTAAGTACTGACTGTTGTCTGATGTAACTTTCTAAACTCTGAAAATGATATGTCTGTTTATGTAACTATTCAATCCTATGAGGATACCTGTGCTAGATGTTGACCTAGTAATCTTCAATATACTAATGATCCCATGTTAGAAGTAACTATTTATGTGGAAATCCATTGACACAAGCAATTTCTGATATTGATCCTAATTGAGTTTACTTTGTCTATCTTATTACTAAGTCAAAAACTAGAATATTGCTTCTCATCTGTTAAGTTCTGATGCTAATAAATCTGTTGAATGTACTAAGTGCTGACAAACCTCTCTTATCAAAAGAAAAAGAAAAGATTCAAGGATTAAAATTCAGGTACTCTTTTGAGATCTAGAGTAAAAATGTGGAAGGAATGACCCAAGTGCATTGCTGGTATTAAGTAAATATGCATCAGAAAAGCAAAATATTTTCTTGGTGACTTTTCACACTAGAGTGATTACTGGAGAAATACTCTGATAATAGCATAAATTCTGATAAGCAGTCGTGACTCACTTACACTGAGAAGCCACTGTAAAATGGAATTTAAAAAGATGCACAAAATTAGCACAAAATAGTTGAGGTGGACTCAAGCATGAACTCATTCAATAGTAGGTTTCAGAATAATGACAGGTTTTTAGTACAGTTTTAGTTATGCCTTATTTCTAAGATGTAATGAAGTGAATCAGACTTTACTTTTTGTCTGATAATTAGCTTAATGCACACACTAAACACTCCATATGAATGATGAAAATAACTGTGGTGATCCATGTTATTTTAGATGAACAGTTTCTGTGTCACATTGCACAAATTCTGAGGACAAGTTCTGATTGCATGTTCTGATGATTAAGTTCTGAAGAATCTAAATCAGAATTTGTGCGAGGACTTACTAAGATAGGCGTTCATTTTTTGAGTTAAGAAATTATGTTCTGATAACTGTTAAGTTCTGATATAAGTCTAAGTTCTGATATTACATTATGATCCTTTACTTGACTTATTTGTGGATAAAATCTAAAAACAGTCTCATTTTAAATCAGAACACGTTTGGGTAGAATATTAACAGTCAATATCATTAGGGATAGTGGTTCACGTACACGTACAGTAATTTTTACTTGTTACTTGTGCGCATTAACCCTGACTTACACTTCCAATAACTATTTTTCGTCTTCCCCGTCTCGGGAGACGAGGTAAAATTAATTCTACCTGTCAGCATTCAATTCCATTGCATCTCCTGGCATTCTTTTGCCTATATAAACAACCACTTCACATCAGCCTTCACATCAACTCTTTTATCACAAACTCATCTTCATTTTCTTTATATCAAAAACACCATGGTCAATTACAATATGTTTTTGAACTATGAAACATTCAACATGGAGCTGAGCTGTGAAGCCTGGCAGCAGGAATGGCACATCACTGCCATTCCTGATGAGATATGGGACTCAGTTCCCCAGCAGGTACTCACCCACCTCCTATTTTTCTACATGGATTACCATCGCCATATGGAGCGATTGGAGGAGGAAAGGCTGGAAGCTCTCCGCCAGCAAGAGCGAATCATCCGACTCGCTATTCTGTTTGTCGAGAGTAGGAAGAAGAAATAATTTATTTTCTTCTTCCTGTTTTTCTTCATCGTCAGCCTTGCCCTGCTTCTTGAGCTAGGACTAAGGCTGTTGATGTTAGGTTTAGAAGCTTAGGACAATCTTGTAAAAGTTCTGATGTAATTTAAATTTCATGAATGTATTCTCTTAATATATTAATGAAATTTCTTTTTTTTGCAAGTTCTTGTCTCTGAGATGTTCTAAAATGTTTTGATAAATCCTGATAAATACTCATATTCTGATGACCTTTACAATTTAAATTTCAATTAAGTTCTGATTTTATGTTATCAGTACTTGTTCCCTTGATTTATTTTGGTTAAACTGACTTACCTTGATTAATGGAATTACTGGGTAAGTGGAACGGTTTTTCCTTGAAAAATTGCAAGTGGGTAAGTAATGATTACTGTTTTCCCGTGCCCATTAACTATTCATTATTACTGCATGTCTGACAGGTGTCCAACGGTTACATTTTTTTTTCAAAAGTATAAGTAAGACAGAGAGAGGATTTTCTAATCTTTTATTCACTTTTCTACTTTATCTCTCTATTTGCTTTTACTCTCTTTCTTCTCCTAACGTTGGTTTTTCATATAGACATTTTATCAAACACCTAACAGGCACTCTTCAATCTCGATTATTTTCATGGCACCTAAGGATTTGATCATTGATGGAGCTAAATCTGTTCCAAATAACTATGCTGCAGTTCTTGATAATGCTGAAGCTCCGTCTGAGTTGCATTTTGTGCAAGATCTTCTTGCACACAGTGAAATTGGGTATGCATTGACCCAACCTTCAACCTTTTCGAGCCAACAAGTTCTGACATTTTGGAGGACTGGAAACTTTGATAATGGTGGTCCAAATGGTACTCCAAGTATTGTTTTCGAAGTGGATGATTCTACATATCGGGTAACTCCTGGTACAATTCTCAAGGCCCTACATCTACCAGAAGAATGTACTTTTTCAACCCCAGAGGAATCAGCTCTTCAGGAGTTAATGGCCAGTTTGGGGTATGAGCAGAGTTTGGCAAAGCTTGGGCAGTTGAAACGGGCTCATATCAGGAGGGAATGGAGCTTCTTCTTCGACTGCATCACTAAAGCTTTTGGGAATAAGTGTTCAAATTTTGATGCCATCCCTATAATGAGTCAGCACATCGGGTATGCTATCATTAACCAAACTCATTTTGATTTTGCAACTGTTGTGATAAGTTTTATTGGGGATAGGATGACAGAGGATAGGAATGTTGTCTACTTTGCTAGATTCTGTCAGCTTATATATACTTTTTGTACTGATGAACCTCAGTTAGCCAGTACCTTAACTCCACCTTTCAAAGTTGCAAAATGTTACTTTAATGACCTGGTAAATGCTGACACGAAGAAACAAGTGGTTAGACCTTTACAGATACCTCAGTCTATAAAACAGATCTTGGTAAATATTGATCCTGAATCCTATAGATCTGTTTATCCTAATATCCAACCAACCACCACATCTCAAACACCACAACAACCATCAGAACATACCACTCATACTACTCAACCTACTCTCAGGACATATCTCAAATCATATCTCTCTACTTCACAGACAGCTCAACCCTCATCCTCAGCACCTACTGTGAAGCCTTCATCTTCTAAGCCAAAGAGGACAAAGACTGTTCCTCAAACACCTCAGAAGAGAAGGAGGATTGTTTTGAGAAATGAATCTGACAGTGAGGAACATGTTTCTACATCAGAACCTGTTGATAAAGAAGCTGAGAAAGTTCCTTCTCAGAAGGATTCTGCAATTGGGGGATCTAGGCTTCTCAAAAGGCTTAGAAGAATGACTGTTGATGAAACTCCCAAGGAATCCATATCTTCAAAGAGATACAAGAAACAGAGGGCAAAAAGGCCAGTTTCAGATAATGAAGAAGCAGCAGCTAAGGAAGGAGATCAGGAATCTCTGATCTCACAAGAAAAGGAATCTGCTAAAGTCACTACTTCTCCATCAACTCCAACTCAGGAAGCTGTTACTGAAAATGCCAACACACCATCTGTGTCTCCTGTTCAAAAGTCTGTATCTCCTGTTGACCCAGGCACAAGTGCTGATATTGATATACAGACCTTGGTTGTGCCTGAAGTACTTTACTTAGAAGCTCCAACAGTAACTAATCCATCAATAACACCTGTTACTGATGCTGCTCAAACTCCAGAATTATCTACAACACCTTCTCTGCATCTAGATGCTGATGATCAGAATATAGGTGAGCATCAGGATATGGCTGTTGATCAGAACTTGGATCCAGATCAGCACTTAGAAGATGATGATGAAGCCTCAATTGCTTCGCATACTGTTGTTTTGTCAGAAGATGCTGATTCTTAAGTTCTGATGCTGCAAATGCTGGAGATACATGTGATGCTGCTCTACAAGCAGATACTGATGAAGCAGGTCCTTCAGGACATGCCCCTCAACAAACAGTTCTTAAATCTGAACTTGTTAAGAAGTTTGTTACCAGAGAAGCACCAGTGCCTTGGAGTGAAACTCCTGCTGGTCAGGAGTGGACTAAGGAATGGAACTCAATTACTTGTGTTCCATCTGCAAAGAATATGGCTGAGCACTTGACAAAAGCTGATGAGATGTTAAATACTGATGATTTCAAAACACAGCTTAGAGTCACTGCATTGAGTACTAAACTTCTACAAGGTCTCCATTCAACTACTCATGCAGAGCTACACAAGATTCGGGAAGAATTCATCAAACAGGAAGAAATTCAGAAAATTGATAAGAAAAAATTCTTCCAACCTACCTTTGATCGAGTTGCTTATATTGAGAAGACTCAAGAGAAACAACAAGCTCAGATTCATGATATTCTGAAAAATCAAGCTTCTCAGCAATCTCAACTTAATGAAATCCAAGCCTCAGTGGAATTGCTTGTCTCTCTTCTTTTACCTGCTGATGCCAAAAGGGGGAGAAAGTAATTAAGTCCAAATGCAAAACTGATAAGACACTGAAAGGGAAGGATGATGAAAAGGATGACCAAGATGACCAAGGAAACTCTGGAATGGGTAGAGGTCATAGTCAAGGTAGAGGTTTCTCATCAAGAAAAGCTGAAATCACAAGTCACAGGACAAGTTCTGATACTGGAAAAAGAATTAGTTCTTCTACTGAGAAAAGGATAAGTTCTGATGAACTTTTAGATCTTGATGAAGAAATGTCAAGACAGTTATTTCTTCAGGAAAATCCAGGAATGGACTTGGAGAGTTTAATGGAAGAAGAAGCCAGACTTAAATCAGAAAAAGTCACATCTAAATCTAAAGCTTCTGGTAAAAAGATACTTCCAAAATTCAAAGGCATTGTGATAAAAGAAAGGACAAATACTGAAGCAACATTGGCTAAATCACAACCGCAGATAGATCCAAGATCCAAGGGTAAAGAAAAAGTTGGTGAACCTATCAAGGTTTATGTGCCTCCTGAGAATGAAGAAATTACTGATGAAGATGTTGATCTTGCTCTGACTTCAAGAAAAGTTCTTAAGACAACCTCTGACATATCTCAAGTTGTTCAGAGTCAAGAGACAGTAAGTTCTGATATTTCGAAGAAACAAGTAACCTCTGACATAGCTCAAGTTAACTTGATATCAGAAGATAAATCAAAGAAACTCCTACCAGGATTCACTAAAGCAAAACAGACTCAACCTTTGAAGACTGCTGCAAGTGGTTTTGAAGCAAGAGTAGTTACTGGAAAGGAAGCAAGAGATAAAACTGGATTGGGAAGTGCTGATGAAAGAAGAATACAGAACACTACCAATGATCCAACTTCCTTGAGTGAACCAGGTATTGGAGCAACTCCTGAGAGATTGAATCAACTAGAATCTGTACAAATGGTTTACCATACCTACTTGAAAGAACACATCTTGTTGTACTTCATGACAGATGGTAGGGTTTATCATATAAGGCAAAATGCCATTCCATTGAAGTATTTTGAAGAATTGGAGCATGTATTATTCTTACTTCAAGTGAATGACAGATTGACAGGAAGTGCTGCAAACTATTTAAAGGATCAGATTCAGAGACAGAAAAGGCTTTATTCTGTTAAGTCTGGCAGCACATATGTTCCAAAGTACAGAGATCACAAGGGTGATATAGTTGAAATGAAGCCCAACACTGCTAAGATTATAACTACCTTTCTGGGTTACAGGGCTGTGGAATTCAATCTTGAGTCTGATAAGGCATATTTGATCAGACTGGATCAGGATATAAGAAAAGCAAAGATTAATGATCTCAGGGCTGCAATCTTTCAAATTGGTGAAGATACTGCAGAGTTTAAAGATGCTAAAAGGAGGATGATTGATGAACTTAGATATGCTGAGAGATGTTTGTTGAAGAACTATCTCAGAACAACTCCTGACATCAGAGAGATCAGAAGATGAAGCCAAGTCAAGATCTACAACTGATTAAATTCTGATATTTGTACAGACTTAAGCTGTTATCAGAAGTTAAAGATTGGTAAAGCTTTAAGGACTGTAAGTTGTAGTTATCTAGTCTAATTCTCATACATATGTACTTAATGTTTTTGACATCATCAAATATCTGTTAAACTTGTATATTATGCTAATTTACAAGTTGGGGGAGATTGTTAGATATATTTGATAATGTCATGGCTAATATGATTTATGTTTAGTTTTCAGATCTTACTTAAACAGGATAAATCAGTACTTACTGGAAGTCAGGACTTAAGGATATCAGTACTTATATTATCAGAAGATAATCATCAGAAGATGGATATCAGAACTTAAGTACTGAAGGACGTTCAGATAAGGGCAACAGCTGATTAAAGGAAAGAAGATCGAGACAAACATAAGAAGAGATATACATGAAGAAGGAATTCTATGAAGAATAGAATACTTGGAAGAAAAGATATCTGATTGATATGTTTTAGGAAGCAGAATTATATTCCATATCAATTAGCGATTATCTTGTAACTGTGTAGTATATAAACACAGACATAGGGTTTATACTATAAGTGTTATCATATACGAGAAGATTATTCATTGTAACCCTAGCAGCTCTCGTGATATTTGTTCATCACTGAGAGGTAACAGTTCCATACTGTAACAGAGTTTATTGTTACAATAAAGTTTGTTTTCTGTTACTTGAGTTATTAAAGTTCGATTTGATTGTACTTTATACTGTATACACCCCCTCTACAGTGTGTGTGTGACCTAACAGTTACTCAGATGCAGATTTTGCAAGATGCAAAATAGACAGGAAAAGCACTAGTGGAAGCTGCCAATTTCTTGGAGGAAGATTAGTTTCTTGGTTTAGCAAGAAACATAAATCAATTTCCACATCAACTGCAGAAGCAGAATATATTACTGCAGGAAGCTGTTGTACACAGATTCTTTGGATGAAGAATCAGTTACTGGACTATGAGTTAGAATTTTCTAAAATACCCATTTATTATGATAATCAAAGTACTATTGCTATGACAGGAAATCCAGTTCAACACTCAACGACAAAGCACATCAGCATTAGGTACCATTTCATAAGGGAATATGTAATGGAAGGTACAGTGGAATTACATTTTATTCTAACAGATCAACAACTAGCAGATATCTTCACAAAACCACTATGTGAAGCTACTTTTACAAAACTGGTAAATGAACTTGGAATGGTTTCAGGTTCTTTCTCAAAATCTGCTTAGTTTTTGCTCTCATGCATCAGAATTTATGATCAGTGTTTACAGATTGTCTTATCTCAATATAATATGTGCTTAAATTGTACCATATTAAATACTGATTATTATCTGATATGATTCTATATACTCTGATAGTGTTTTGAATGTTCTGTGACTATTCACTCCAATGAGGATTAATTGTTAGATGCTGACTTAGTAGTCTTTAACAAACTGTGTATCCCATGTATGAATTAGTTATTTGTGTGGAAATCCATAACACAAGCAAACTCTGATTTTGATGTTAGTCAAATTTACTTTGTGTATCATATTAATAAGTCACAAACTAGATTATTGCTTCTTATCTGTCAAATTCTGATGTCAGTAAATTTTAAAGGATGAACTACATGCTTGATAAGCCTCATTTATCTGAAGAAAAATAAAAGAAAAGAAAAATTGAAATCAGGAACTCCTTTGAGATCTAGAGTAACTTATGTGAAAGGGAAGATCCAAGTGCATAGCTGGTATTAAGTTATATGCATTAGAAAAGCAAATAAATTTTTCTTCGTGACTTTTCACATTCTCTGATTACTAGAGAAATACTCTGATAATAACATAAATTCTAATAGCAGTTGTGACTCATTTACACTGAGAAGCCACTGTAAAAAGAATGTCAAAAGATGCATAAAATGAGCACAAACAGTTGAGGTGGACTCTTGCATAAATTTATTCTATAGTAGACTTCCAGATTAAAGACATATTTTAAGCATTTTTCTTAGTTATGCCTTATTTCTAAGATATACTGAAGTTTATCAGACTTTACTCTTTATCTGATCATTTGCATATCCACCCACTCTCACTCCATATGAATGATGAAAACTACTGTGGTGATTAAGTTGTTTTTGACAAATAATTAAGTATTATTTGCATAAATTCTGAGGACAAGTTCTGATGAAAGTTCTGATGATTAAACTCTAAAGAAACTAGTCAGTATTTGTGTGAAGAATCACAGAAACAGTCATTCACTTTTTGAGTTCAGAAGCCATGTTCTGATGACCATTAAATTCTGATAACAGTCAAGTTTTGATGCAAATCCTGATGGAAACTCTGATGCTTACATGGCATTAATAATTTACTTGACTTGTTTCTGATATTTACTGTAACGGTCATATTTTCAGAAAATAATTAAGTGAGAGAAAAAAATTACTAATCTTTTGGTTAATGGGTTGCGTGTTGGTTTTGGTAAACAACATGTGAGCAATAATTACTGCATGTTTACCGTGCCCACTAATAATGTTTTGACTGTTTACATACTGCCAGGTGTTAAATGTCGGTTCTGCTTCATAATCTAACCGTTGTAATTAGTGGAGAGAATATAAATACGAGAGATAAAAGATTTTACAATCTTTTACCTACTTTCTTACTCTTTTCTAATCTCTATTATTCTCTACTACTCTCTAATATTCTCTGAAGCTATTTCTTACAGGCATTTTATCAAACACCTTTCGTTCACACAATTTTTCACTTATTTATTTACAGAATTGGCACCCAAAGATCTAATCTATGATGGAGCCAAGTTTGTTCCAAATAACTACATAGTTATTCTTTCTAAGGACGAGGCTCCTTCAGAACTTCATTCCGTCCAAGACTTTCGTGCTTGAAGTGAAATAGGCTATGCACTAACCCAACCCCAGTCTCTCTCAAACAAGCAGATTCTGGAGTTTTGGAGGTCTGCTGTTTATGATGATGGTGGAAAAGATGGGTACCCAAGTATTATCTTTACAACAGGGGAGGATGAGCATGTGGTGACCTTGTCAACTGTTCGACAAGCATTACATCTGCCAGAAAATTGCATTTTCACTTCACCAGTTAAAGAGCCAGCTCTTCAACAGATGATGGCAAACTTAGGATATGAAAAATCCTTGTCCAAGCTTGGACAATTGAAGAGACCCCACATAAGGAGGGAGTGGAGTTTCTTCTTTGACTACATTACAAAGGCCTTTGCAAACAAGTGCTCAAACTTTGATGCAATCCCAATAATGAGTCAGCAAATCGGGTATGCTCTTCTAAATTAAACACACTTCGATTATGCTAGTACTGTTTTAGGATTTATTGGGGATAAGTTGAAAGAGGACCCAAATACTGTTTACTTTGCTAGATTCTGTCAACTTATTTACAATTTTTGTTGCTCTGATAAGCCCCAACTGGCTAGTGAAATGGTTCAACCTTTTAAACTTGCTAAAAGGGTCTTCACTGACTTATTATCTGCTGATAATAATAAGAATGTACTAAGACCCCTCCAAATTCCCATATTTGTTAAACAAATCTTAGTAAATTCTGACCCCCAACACATACCCAGCTATATCTTGATGTTGCACCATCCCAACCATCTACTGCTGCACAACCACAGCCTTTCAACTCTCAACCACAGCCTACCATCAGAACCTATTTCCAACCAGCACAATCTTCTCAACCTCAACCATCAGCACCTACTACCTCTCAACCACAACCATCAGCACCTACAGTCAGATCCTCATCCAAATCCAAATCACCCTCTGGCACTTCTCAAAAAGTTCCAGTTATAAAATCTACTACAACATCTAGACCTAAATCTTTAAGAGCCAAATATGTTCCTAAATCTCCACCAAAGAGAAGGAGGATGATTCTAAGGGATAAATCAGATGAAGATGAGCAAGTCCAGGTTCCTGTATCAGAACCTGTGATAGAAGAAGCTGAAAAGGTAATTTTTCAGAAAGAGGGGGAAGCTGAAAAGTCCACTCTTCAGGCAGAACATGAAGCTAAGGGTTCTGGACTTTTGAAAAGAAAGAGACCTTCAAGCTCTGATACAGATAGGGTTACTCCTTCATCCAAAAGGTCAAAGAAGACAGCAGGTGTGAAGATTACACACTCTCAATATGCAGAGGCTGAGGAAGGGGATCAGGAATCTCTGATCCCATTAGAATCTTTGATAATTGAAGCTTTTCCACCTCCATCTCAAGTTAAAGACACTGTTCCAGATACAGTGATCACACCTCATCTCTCTCCTATCAGAGAAACTGCTACAGTTGAGGATTCAGGATTAAGTCCTGAAATTGATATACATAGGCTACACATTCCATCTATCCTATTTCTGGAAGCACCTCAAGGACAAGTGCTAACTCCACCAAGTTCTCCAACAGTAAATGTTGATATTCCTACAACTCCAGTTCTGCACTTGGATCCTGAAATAGATGAAGCTGCTCCAGCCTCTCCTTCTGTTACACAAATTCTGATTCTGTCAAGAGATGAGGAGAATTTGGAAAGTTCTGGAGATAGTGCTCCAACAAATGCACCATTAAATGCTATAATTCTTGGAAAGGAGGCATTACTAAAGTTTGTTGAATAAGAAGCCCTTGTTCCATGGGAAGAAACTCAAAGAGGAGTTGAATGGATCCAGAAGTGGAATGACTCTGACTTCATTCCAAGCTCAAAAGTTCTGTCAGAACATATTGGAAAAGCTGATGAGTTGTTAACAAACTCTGACTTCAAAGCTCAACTTAAAGTCACAACTCTCAGTACTAAAAGTCTTCAAGGTCAACACTCTGTTACTCATGCCAAGATTGATAAACTACAGGAGCAAGTTGATAAGCTAGACCTGAACTCAACTAGACAAATCTAGGTTTATCATACCCATTTCAGAGAAAGTTGAAGTGATTGAGAAAGTTCAAGAAGAACAACAGGCCCAACTGGATGAGGTTCTTCAAAATCAAGATGCTCAACAAACTCAATTGGATGAGATCTAGTCTTCAGTAGAACTTCTTCTCTCTCTACTCTTATCAGATGATGCCAAAAAGGGGGAGAAGTTAGTTAAGTCCAAATGCTCAACTATTCAAGTACTGAAGAAGAAGGATGACAAAGGAGATGACCAGGGAAACCCTAGCAAGGGCAAAGGTCAAGGTCAAAGGAAAAGCTGCAAAGTTTCTTCACAGAAACTAAATCCCGATTCTAGTAAATCTTCAACATAGAAGAATTCAAGTTCTGAAGCTGTGAATGCTCAAATTCTGATAGCAAGTTCTGACAATTAAAATATAATATCAAGTTCTGATGTTCTGATACAAGCTGAAAGTTAAGACTCTCAGAATGTTTTACAAACTCTGAAGCTCAAGGGAAGGGAGACAACTGTATATTATAAAGATCCCAAAATTCAGACTCTTGATGAAGAGATTGCTAGAAGATTATTTCTCAAGCATAATCCTGGAATGGATTTAGAGAATCTAAAGGAGGAGGAAGCTAGATTTGCAGCTGAAAAGACAAATCTTAAATCTAAAGCTTCTGATGTAAAAAAACGTCCAAGGCCTAAGGAAAAAGGCACTGTGATCAAAGAAAGATCAACTTCTGATGCTTCAAAGCTCAAGTCAATATCACAAGCTGAGATTGATCCCCAATGGAAAGGGAAAGCAAAGGTTAGTGAACCAATAATAAAGCAGAAAAAGAAACTTCCTTCAGTTCCAGCAAATCCTGTCTATCAAGCTACAATGCATGATGACGATAATCTGATAGCAGAGGAAGCTGAACCTTTGAAAAGAAAAAGCACAGAGGTAACTTCTGATAAAGCTAAATCTACTCAAATACTGGAAGCTACTCAAAAGGATAAGGAAGCAGTTACTGATCAAATTCTGAAGTTATCATCAACCTCTGAAAAAGCTCAAGTTGATTTGGATAAAATGACAGTTACTGATAAGAAAAAACTCCTATGGAAAAATGCTAAGCCATCAAATCCTAAGAAAAGTCAACTGCAATCTCAATTCATGACTATTGGATTGAAAGCCAGAGAAGTAAGAGATAGAGATGGATTAGGTTCCGAAGAAGCCAAGGTCAAGATAGGAGTTGAAGTACTTACTATAGATCCATTCTTATTAACTGACAAACCTCTTGAGGAAATAACACAGAAACACCTTGATAAGGTTATATCTGTTCAAGTGGTACTGGATGTTCGTGATAAGAAAAATCCAAAGGAAAAGTTGATTCTATTTCTTGAAGATGAAAGGACATACAAAATGTCAGAATCAGATGTGCCGAACAAATCTGTGAAAGAACTTTAATTCTTTCATTATCTTTTGGAGATAAAGTCTGAGGTTACCATAAGATGGTCAAATTTCATAATGAAGACCATAAGGGATAAAGCGAGAATCTCTGGTTCAAGAGTTGAAGAATTTGTTCCCAAGATAGTTGAAGATGATGGAAGGAAAATCCTAATGAAGAAGAATTCTGCTACCATAGAAGTAATTCTGAAGGGAAAATGTATGTGCTATAATGAAGACTCATCTCATCCAAAGGTAATCAGACTTGGTGATGGTTTGGAAAGAAATCACATCTCAGCACTTAGGACTGCAATCTACCAGATTAGAAGTCAAGATGAAGAATTGAAGCAAGTCGAGGCTACATTAGCTCAAGTCCTGAGGAATGTTGAAGAGAAGCTGATATCAAACTTTGTCAAGAATCACTTTGGATTCAGATTGACTCAGTAAAATTGGTAAAAGCTGCAAGGACTGTAAGTTGTAGTTAGTTGTCTAAATAAACTCTTATTGCATTTGTACTTAAATATTTTTGACATCATCAAATCTATTAACTTGTATATTTTTCATAATTTACAAGTTGGAGGAGATTGTTAAATATATTTGAAATGTCATGTCTAATCTGTTATGTTAAGTTTCAGAACTTAATATCGGGACTTACTGGGAATCAGTACTTACTGAAGTCAGAACTTATATCAGAACTTAAGGCCGTCAGGATTTATATCAGGACTTAAGTGCGGGTACTTCAGATAAGGAATGCGGCTGATTTGCGGGAGATGATCTGGACTAAAACAATAGAAGATATGCATGAAGAGTTGGACAGCTAGAAGACTTGTAGAAGATAATATCTGATTGATATATTTTAGGAGACAGAATTATATTCCATATCAATTAGAAGATATCTTGTAACTGTGTACTATATAAACACAACTTAGGGTTTACACTATATGTGTTAAGTTAACGAGAACATTATTCATTGTAACCTAGCAGCTCTTAATGATATTGTTCATCAGTGAGAGAGTAGTTTAACCTACTTTGTAACAGAGTTTATTATATTGAATAAACTTAATTATTGTTACATACTTGTGTTCTAAATCGATTTGATTGTATAAATACTATATTCAATCCCCTTCTATAGTGTTGTGTGACCTAACATGGACATTGATAAATAATTTATAATATTTATGAATATTAATGAATAGATTGATTACCACACAATCAATAGTACAGAATATACGCAATGGAGATTCCTCTGCCTTGTACTTTTCATTATCATTCTGAATAATTGCGTATGTGTCGATTACTGCACTTGCTAAGTTATTGTTGATTTTCAGAGTTTGCATATCTTCCCTTATGCAAAAGAAATCATCCATGCTAAGCATTATCTCCCTGTCAATAGTTAATTGGTTATTCTACGGCTTTAATTATATACTGCAGTGTATAATTGAATACAACAAATATGGAGTACTTACATTAAATCTCTTTTTTGTAAATCTCCATAATCCAACCTCCTGACTTGTAAAATTTGATTCAATGTTTACCATTCTCTCAACATATGGTGATTTGCCAAATCTGCCCAACTTTTGGAGACGTGTGCTTCTCTCTCTGACTGTTGGGCAGGGTAGTGCAATCAGTACTCTTTTCTCCATATATATCTTCATCAATTCCAAGAGAAAAAGATGGAATTCCATCATCGTCTTCCTCTGGATCAAAGTTGAAAAGATTTCCTTTTGTAGCTCTCACATATTCGACAAGATCAACATCTGCCAATTCTTCATCAAATTCATCATCTCCCAATTCAACATCTATTTCGTCTGTTTGCTGTTGCCTTTTCTGATTTGATTGCTTATTTTTCTTTGCAGAAGTATCGCCTTGGCTTTTTGGAATAAATACTTCACTGATCAAATCTTTAATCATCAATAAGTTCTGATTTTTTGGATCTTTTTCTAATGCACACTTCAGATCCGTATCAAACAGAATCTTTGATTCAATTAAATCATTTGCTCTCTCTCGCAATTTTTCAATTTCATTCTGTATATGCAATATATTTTAGGAGGCATTATAAAAGATAGAATACAAGTTGTAATTAGTGATTAACAAGCAAAATTTGGTGATTAAACTGTCAAGTATTAGTGACTTTATAGTAGTAAATTAGTGATTAAAGTTCAGGAAGTAGTGATTATACCTTTTCCTCATTTGTTTTTCCTGAATCACTCTGCGTAATTTCAATTTCTTTTTCAGCATCTTTGTCACCCTGTGTTTTTTTAATTATTAGTAGTGGTTTTTTTATGTAATACAATATTAAGATCAATGATTTTTTAAATTACCTGATTTTGATCTTTCACAATATCATCTTTCTTTCATCCATCCTAACTCTGTTCCCAGCCATCATTACCAACTCCAAATCCAGTATATTCATTGTTATCCAAGTTCTTTTGCTTGGAATTTAAAACATAAAAAAATTAATCAGTTTAACAAAGTATTGAAAAAAAATGCACTGATGTTTAGTGGTTTTAAATTTTACCATTTTGGATATATTTTCCTTCTGTGATTGTTGTTCCACATATTCCCTCAATGGTGGCAAAACAGCACCAACACCAAAAACTCCGTTGAACACTTCAAGTGCCTGTCTTTGTTTCAACAGTTCCTCATGTCAACCTTTGTAAGACGGAAAGTGTCTCTCAACGAAGTTGATTCCTCTGTGGCGTACTCGGTCTACATAGAATAACTACATAACAACAGATTTATAAATACATTTATTTCTAAAAAATAACAATTTACATAATACAAATAAATACAATTTTTACCATCAAAAAGACCATTGATCCCCTGAAGAAAATAGAATTGTTTTTGTTCCAACTATCAGTTGCTTTGGCGAGGTAGAATTTTTGGTACTCTGCCCAATTAAACTTGCACAAATCATCAAGATCGCTTACCAACTTAAGAAGTTATTTGTCAATGTATGCATGTGTTAGTGTTCCAAACATGACATTTGACAAAACTATAACAAAATTCAGTTTAAAATTTTCATTCAGCCCTTGACCATTCATTAGATCGACCACCATTCCAGTTGTAATTTGTTCCCTTTTGTCAGCAGAAAATTGTTCTAACCACTATTCAGTTCTCTTCTGGTACTTGTCTCCTGATACCAGCATGATAGATTTTCCTCCATAGAAGATTCCCAACACATCAAAAACATCTTCCTCAGTAATTTCTATGTTTGAATGTTTCAGCCTCAAAGAAACATGGTTATGGTAAAAAAATTGAAAGATGTTATATGCAAGCTTTGATGGCAACAATTTCAAACAGAAATCAACTAGATGCTCGAATCCAGAATCTCTAACCCATTTATTTTGTTCTTCTGAGAGGTAGTATACCATTTGGCTGAAAAGTCTTAGAGAATTCCTGATTTTTAAATCTCCTTTTTGTTTATTGATATGCACAGCACCTTCAATCTGATTGATATTTTTTAAAATAAAAAAAAATGTTAGATACTATAAAAGGAAGCATGAGAATTTACTTTTATTATCCATATGATTTACCTCAGTGTCCAGTTTTGCAGCTTTCTTTTTCGGAATTCTCAAATTTGCCCTTTTTCTCTTTATCTCTTTATCTTCACCTTCAATGTTGTCATGTTTATAAAATTGCAACTTTAATAGTGATACAATATAGTGATTAGAATGTGTAATTTATTGATTACTATGGGCAGTTTAGTGAATAACATGTTTAATATAGTGATTTTTTTACCTTTTTCTCTGTCCACTTCTTCCACTTGTTCATTTTCGGTTTCTTGCTTGCTTCTTGGTCTTGAACTTGATCTTGACTGTCTTGTGTTTCAGTTTGTTCAAATTCCATTTCTTCTTTAACATTGCTTTGAATAGTCTGTTTTGTTTGGTTACAAAAATTTATAATTCAATATCTAGCAATTTCTGTCTAAAATTTAAAATTTAACTAAATTTAACAGTTTTTAATTTTTTAGGGTTCACAAACTCTTTAAATAGGTTTTAAAAATATTTACCTCTTTTTTTACTAAATAGAAACTAGGATAGATATTACATCTATTTAGGGTTTAGGGTTTGGGGTTTAGAGCCTTCGGGCCCTAAACCATAGACCCTAAACCCTAATTTTTGCTAGGATTTAGGGCTGTTAGGCCCTAAATCCTAGAAATCAGATTGTATAAATAATGATTATTGTCTAAAATTTAAAATTTAACTAAATTTAACAGTTTTTAATTTTTTAGGGTTCACCAACTCCTTAAATAGATTTTAAAAAGATTTAACTCTTTTTTTACTAAATAGAAACTATGATATATATTACATCTATTTAGGGTTTAGGGTTTCTTAAACCCTAATTTTTGCTAGGATTTAGGGTCGTTAGGCCTTAAATCCTAGAAACCAGATTGTATAAATAATGATTACTGTCTAAAATTTAAAATTTAACAGTTTTTAATTTTTTAGGGTTCACCAACTCCTTAAATAGGTTTTAAAAATATTTACCTCTTTTTTTACTAAATAGAAACTAGGATAAATATTTCTCAAAATGGCTTTCATCAATTTCGTAACATGTTTATACAATACTTTTACTCGATTGAACTCATCCTGAACTTGTTGCACTTCACCCTTCTTTTTTAACTGTGATGACACATCCTTTTTCTTTTTCTACGTAAAATTAAAAAGAATGTAAGTATCCTTCCTATGACATTTTTATTTTGAGGCTGACTAAAATTAAAAGGAATAAGTACATGTAAATTATCATAACTGTTCGGAGGCTGACTAAATTTCGAGGCCATGCTAAGTGAGAACCAACAGCTTCACGAACTTTTTCTGTTTCACCAGGTATCGGCACAGGAACTAATGCATCTGGTTGTATGTGCCGTCAACCGACACACGAACGTGTCCAGGCATTAGTGGCACTCCATGTACTGTAACACTCATTTCTTTATCATCGAAAAGCGTACCATAAGCAACTTTGTTCTCAATGCTATTGACAGCAAGCTCACAAATTTGTGGACCCTACAATTATGATTCATAAGTCTATATGTGTTTAAAATCATAGAAAACAGACTGTATAAACAGTGTTTTTTTATGTACAATTTAGTGATTACTATATGTAACTTTGTGATTAGTATGTAAAGTTTTAGTGAATAACATCTGTATTATAATAATTTTTTTTACCTTTTTCATTGCCCTTGTCTTCTACTTGTTCATTTTTGGTTTGTTGGATGGTTCCAATTATTCTTCACTTTGTTGTGTCTCTTGTTGTTCAATCTCCATTTCATCTTGACTTTTTTATTTCTCATGTTCTTGATGAATATGCTCCTGAGTAATCTTTGGTGTTTCTTGTGTTGATATTGCATCCTACATAGAGGTGACAAGTAAGGTGAATAAGAAATGAAAAATCTGCTGACTAATCTGGCTAATTACAAATAACAAAATAAGTTTAGAATACATACATCATTTTAGTTTTCTGGTCTTCCTGCAATTTGCTTAAATTTTTTATTTGGTCTTGTATAAACCCTGATTTTCTTTACTGTTTTAGTATTTTTTCTTGGAGGAGTATTTGGCTCTGCATCATTTATAAGAATTATGAAACTAATGGAAATATGAAATTAGTGTAAGCAAATTATAAATATAGTATACCTTGTTCCATTGTATTTTCTTGATTTGTCGAATCTTCCAAGTCAACAAAGACAGGTGTGATTTGTCTTATTTGCTGAGTTGATTGTCTTATCCTTGAACTTCGTCGTGGTATTAATGTAGAAGCTCCTGTATAGATTGAACTCAAACATAACAATTTTCTCGAGAATCATACTAGAACAGAACAGATCAAGGCTATGACACTCATACAGGAAATCAGCTACCATACAAAGAATCTATAATTATATCTGTATTGCTTTAAATCTCAGTTCATAACGAATTTAGTAAATAGTATACAATAATCTGTATACTTTTGTTTTTCAAAAGTGCCTAGTTTTAAGATAAATTAAAAGTGAATGGCTCTAAATATGTGATTTCAAGATTCTTCAACAGCAGTTTACTTGCATTTAACTTACATATGCAAAAATAACAAAAGTTTTCATGAAAGAAACATCAACATTAAGTGATAAACCAATAAACATTCCTCAGTAAATTAAGGATTCGACAGTAAACATCAACATCAACATTCCACAGTAACAACGTCAAATATAACCATAAATAGCAAAATCACCAATAAACCAAAACATAAGTCAGAACAAACAGTAAAATCTCATCATATCGAAGCACAAATTATCCTCGAATCTTATTACCATAATATGTTCTGTATTTAATCACTAATTCCAACTTAACAAAATTCTAGAATTCACATGTTCTGTATTTAATCTAACTTAAATAATGGAAATCATTAAAATACAACCATGCATTCATCAAATTAAGATTATATATAAAATTTTACAATTTAATGTTATGAATTTTCATTAATATACATGTTCATCTAAATAATAATCTACAATATCATCTAACTAAATACGTATAATTAATCACTAAACTATGTCTAATATGTTAGGTCACACACACACTGTAGAGGGGGTGAATACAGTGTATAGTACACTCAAATCGAACTTTAAGAACTTAAGTAACAGAAAACAAACTTTATTGAAATAATAAACTCTGTTACAGTATGGAACTGTTACCTCTCAGTGATGAACAAATATCACGAGAGTTGCTAGGGTTACAATGAATAATCTTCTCTAATAATGATAACACTTATAGTGTAAACTCTATATCTGTGTTTATATACTACACAGTTACAAGATAATCGCTAATTGATATGGAATATAATTCTGCTTCCTAAAATATATCAATCAGATATCTTTTCTTCCAAGTATTCCATTCTTCACGGAATTCCTTCTTCATGCATATCTCTTCTTATGTTTATCTCAATCTTCTTTCCTTTAATCAGCTATTGTCCTTATCTGATTATCCTTTAGCACTTAAGTTCTGATATCTATCTTCTGATGATTATCTCCTGATAACATACGTACTGATATCCTTAAGTCCTGACTTTCAGTATAAGTACTGATCAACAGTTAAGTACTGATTTATCCTGTTCAGTAAAATCTGAAAGCTAAACATAAAACATATTAGTCATGACATTATCAAATATATCTAACATAATATATTGAAGATTCAGTATATATTCTTATATAATCACTTAATATTTCAACAAAATCAATCAATTTCATTAAAAAATGTATTAAATAAAATAAAATTATGAAATTAAATAGTGTAAAACCTAATTCAACATACCTCCTCTAGTACTAGCCATTTTTGCTTCAATAAAATGCTAAATATGCTCTGTTTGAAGATTAATATGTTAGAATATACAATAATCATTAAAAAGCCCTAAAAATCACTAAAATACGAGCATGTAATCATTAATTTTAGTTTATATTTAAATTTATGCATATTATTGTGATGAATAACTGTAAAAGTATGAGATATATACCTGTTCGAGTTGAATTTAGTCAGAAACTTTGAATTGAAGTTCTTCGTTGCAGCAAATGTAGAAAAGTAGTCATGTTGAACTCGTTTTTGAATGTATAAGGTGAAATTATGTTGAAATTGAGTGAATAGATCCCGTTGAACTCGCGTTGATGGTTGAAATCAGTGATTATTTCCATTGATGAAGATGATGTTGATGCTTGTAGAAGATGATGGAACGGTTTTGTGCAGTTTTATGCGTGTTAATTTTGTAACTGTTTTTTAATTTTAATTTCAAACTTAAAGAAACTGTTGTTTTTGGGTTGGGCCGCTGTTTAATTTTAATTTGGGCGGGGCTGTTTGTAGTTTTTATTTTAAGGTTGTTTCTATTTAAACAGCCCCCTATATATATATATTATAACCCCCTATATATATATATTATAACTGTTATTTTCCTTTTCGATAAGTCTCATGTAAATACAATAATATGATCAGTTTTATTTTACATACTTTAAAATTTCAGTTTGTTGTATTAGAATTGTCGATTATTTTTTAATTCTAGCACATATATATGTGTCATTTCCTATATTTATTATATCGTCGGGGATATTCGCGGAACCGACTTCCCTCCTCTCGGTTACATTTTAGTATATTCCTTTAAATAGCTGTATATATTGAGTAGGTTTAGTTTGGTATGATGGCGAAATCGTGATCGCGCTAGTAGTATATAAAATAATGTTACAATAATGTTTTCTTCGCAGACTTTCAAGTTTGTTATACTACCAGTAACCCACACGTGACCTGTTAATGTTAACCTGTTTGCGTGCGGCTTTCCTCTGCTCTCTTCCTAAACAAACTTGTAAAAATGTACTGTAATTTTACATTTTAACTCATGTGCGGCATTTGAAAACTACGCCTACATTTTCGCAACTTTTACAATTTTTCAACCGGAAATCCTATCACAGGTTTTGTTTCAGTTGCCAAAGCACGAAGCTCATCGATCTCTTCTTTGTTGAGTATCCAACCCACTGCTCCACCAAACTCTTTTGCCTGTTCTGCATTTTTAGCCCCCGGAATTGGGATAACATTCTCCTGGGCTATGAGCCAGTTTAGGGCTACCTATCGAGGGCATTCCATTTATTAGCAATTTTCTATATCATTTTTTACATATCTAAATACAAAATCTGCCACATTACTGACCAAGTGACATGCAAAACGTTTTGTTATGTGTATGCTATCGACATATAGCTATTAACTACTTAAATGTGTCCTCATTGTTATAATGGATTCATGCAACATAACTTTTTTTTGGGGGCAAGCTTTTTCTGGGATTGAACTGACAAGTATGTCAATCATTTAACAGTAACAACACTAAACTACGCTCTGAAGCTTCAGGATAACAAATTCGCATCTTATGACTTTACATGAGACAAAGAGCTGTCAAACAATGAGATAAGGAGTACGATGAGAAATTAGGGATACATGGAAAGAGTGTCCTAATAGAACGAACTAGTTATGTGCCTAATGACGACTCAGTTGTTTAATAAAACTAGTAATCAGGTATTTATTTTTTTATAAATCAGAGTTTACCAACATGATAACTAAGAATTTATGATTTGACATAGTAATGGTAATGGACTAATGGTACAGGAAGGAACCTGTGTAGGGGTTTTGTCGTACTTCTCCCCTATCTCCTTTATCTTGCTTACTAGAGGTTGGAGCTGCAGAATGCAAATATACTTTCAGACATTGAACATAGAATCTGCACTACTAGTTTTCTATATATTACACTGGTCTTACCTTTGTTAAAAACTCAGGTGTATAAATCCGGCCTCGAGGACCAGTTGGAGGATTTTCTGGTGTGTACTTTCCTGTCAGTGCACCTGTCATGGTAGGATGAGTTGTGAATTTACGATTAATAGTCTAAAAGAATAAACTTGACAAGCATTATAATTATGCATAAATCGTATCATAAGTATGTAGCAAGTTTTCACCTTGAGCAATGGGTGAATAGGCAATCAAACTGATCCCAAGTTCATCACAGGTAGCCTTCACACCATTCTCCTCCGGTATCCTGTATATGAGACTGTAATTTACTTGATTGGAAGCAAGTGGGATGCCTCTCTTTTTAAGCTGCTCATATGCACCCCGAAGACGCTTTTCTAGATTCATAACATCCATGGACAACCATGTTACAATTTAAAGTTGCAACATTTCATTTTTTTAAAGGTCTAAAGACATATATAATAGAGTAACAATAAAAAGAAAGCACAAGAAGATAGATTGTACTATGCCTGCACAGACAAGAGTGGCAAAGAACAAAATACTCAAGACTGATGATATAGCAGATCTGACCAGTAAAATACAGAGAGCCGTCTAAAGATCTCTAGTTTGCACTTTGCAGTAATAATGACGTTGAGAAAAATAAAGTAAAATTCACCACTATAGTTCGATACGCCAACAGCCTTCACAAGACCCTGCTCTACAGCATCTCCAAGACCATCAAGATACCCTGAAGATTATATTTTAACAAAATAAGCCTCTTTCGATCAGTAAACTGCAAATGTACATCGTCCATTCATCTCTTTGCACTAAAATAATGGCTAATGGCACAAAAAAACACAACCTTCATTTCCCCATATTCCTGGCCTGAAATTCAAATCAAAACACAGGGATGAGCTGGTCTTTCATAAACAGTCTACTTGAGGAGGTTGATAGAGTACAAACCAATGTAACTGATAGAGCTCCACTGAAGAAAGCTCAAGCCTAGAGAGAGAATCTTTTAGAGCAGCCAGGACACTCTGACGACCAAGTCTCCATGGCAACGCTGCAAATTTGGTTGCAACAGCTACATCAACTCCTGGATCCCGTTCCTTCCTCTCCTTGATAAATCTTCAGCAAAAAGATTAATTAAGAGAATGAGAAAATACTGAAGACGAATTTTAGGCGTAATTGGACCAAGGTTTTTAGGATTCAATACAAAGTGATACAGAATCCTCTCGATTCTCAAATTACCTTCCTAGCAATGTTTCAGAATTTATTGCACCAAAAGAGAACTGAAAGCACAGAAAATAGGTAAATTCATTATACAGACTTTTAACAAAAATAAATTAATAAGCATAAAAAGTAAGGTCATTTGAGTTTGTCACCTTGGATCCATAAACCTCAGCAGTGTCAAAGAATGTAATACCAGAATCCATGCTGACATCAAAAGCAGCTTTAGCTGCTTTCATCATTCTATCTGCCATAATATGAAAAAATGGAATAAGCAGCGCCATAACTAAAGTACTAGTTGCAATGGAAATTGGAAAGCTATAACAGCATGTCCGACAGTATGCTGTGTCTTAAAGTTTGATTTTGGAGTGGAAGGGGAAAGAAGCAAGGTGGTGCCTCCCTTGTAAAAAGTAAGAAGATTTCAAAGAATAGGCAAGGAACAAGCATAAAAACAGTTCACAATTCCACATATATATTAATCAATGGTGATAATATATTCCCCTCATGTCGACGCTTTCTTTTCTCCCTCTATCAAAAACTATTTAAAAGTTTTACACTTTCTTTTCTGTTATCTGGTTTTCTTTATATTTCTAAACCTTCAAAACTTGAGAACATGTGATTAAATTGTTAAGCACAAATATTATTATGAAAATTGAGGTCATGAGCATATACAAAATTAAGGTTAACACTTCTGACAAAAAAAAGTACAGGGTTAATACTTGTCATTCTTTAAAAAAAAATCTAATGCCAAGTAATAATTGTTATATTTCCCCATTATGTATGTCCGGCATTCACCCAAGTCCTAACTAATGCCCAAGTAAAAAGAGGGGAAACCTAATCTTTCCTGCTATGACATGAAAAAACGGAACCTTTATGTATTGACTTGTCGGGATATCAAAAAAGTTCAAAGTCTCATACTGCACTATCTGCTTTAGGTGTTCTAAACACATAAGCAAGTCCTTTTGACCCAACACTCTGGAGTTTGAAAAGCAGAAACCCCAATAAAACAGCTTGGAACACTCACTCTAATTAGGGCTGTCAAACGGATAATTCGGATACGGATCTGCCTATATCCGTATACCGTATACGGATCCGAATCCGGAAATCCATATCCGTATCCGAATCCGGAAATATATAAAGAATAATATCCGAATCCGGATCCGACGGATACTATCCGGATACGGATAATATCCGGATCCGATTTTCAATCAGATTTTTTATTTTATATTAAAAATTAAAAAAAAATGAAAAATTATTAAAAAAAATAGTAAAAATTAAAAATTCATTTTAAAAAATTAAAATAAGAGATAAAGTGATTTAATCATATTTTAATTTTTCAAAAAATTAATTTTATTTATCTTTTCAATATAATCGTTATCTTTAAATTATTGAACTCAAATGATTTTTTTCTATATGTCTATAAAATTTTATAAACATAATATATCTGTATATATAACACATAAACACACTATAAATTTAATATAATATATATTTAAATATTTAAATATAAAATATATTTATTCGGATACGGATATTATCGAATAAGAATATGCCTATATCCGTATCCGTATCCGCAATCGTCGGATTGGAATACGGATAATATCCGATTTATTTCGGATACGGATAATATCCGCTTTATTTCGGATACGAATGCGGATTTTTCGGACGAATATCGAATTTTTCGAATTTTTTTGACAGCCCTAACTCTAATATTGGTCCAAAGATATGAAACTGGGCCATGTTTGTTTCAGGAGATTATATTGGGGGATTATTATAGGGGAAAAAGAATCCCAACATTATTAAGAATCACATATTTGTTTTGAAGGATGAAGTATTTAGAGTATTATAATAATATAATATCTATATCTATATTATACTATAATAACTTGGGCTATAATTTGATACGTCTTTTTTTTGTTTGATTTGATTATCCCCATTTATGATCGTCGTATTTTAATCAAGTGATCAAGACCGTTAAATTTAAAATACTAAAAGAATATACACTACTTAATCTCTTAGATTCGAACTCAGCCAACACTAAATATTTATATTATCATTTATAACTACTAAAACCCCACGTTCAACTCCACCGATAGCAAATATTTATATTATTATTTAGAGTAATTGGCAGTTTGTAACCCACTTTTATTTTCATTTTTGCGATTTGGGTCTACATAATTTTCTCTGTCAACTTACACCCCATTAAAATTAATTTCGCTTCTATTTGCACCCCATTGATGAATTTACATCCAAGTTGACCGTTAACTTTAACAGAATCGGGGGCATATTAGTAAATTACTAATTAAAACAGAAAAAAATAAGAGTATTTTGCACTTTGTAACCCATTTCTTTGGGCGTTTTTTCAATTCGGGTCTGTATTATGTTTCCTTGCAAGTTGCACCTTTAACTTTGAATTTCGCTTTGTTTTGCGACCCTAGACTGTTTTTAACTTTTATATCAAGGGTAAAATCGAAAATTTCTAGTTTCCAAGAACAAATCGTCGGATCCTTAGATTTCCCAATCTAAACCAATAAATAAATACATGAATCGATTGTAAATAGGGCTGAGCAAATCGAACCGAAACCGAAAAACCGAACCGTACTAATGCAGTCCAGTCCTGATTTTTCAGAAATTCGTTCTATTTAGTCCGGACCAAATATACCGAAATAAAATTTGGTTTGGTCTGATTCTTTAAAAAATATTTCGGTCCGGACCGAATAGACCAAATCATAAATACTATAATTTTATATTATATATTTACATATATCTTAAAAATTATAATCGTAGTTTTTAATTTATAATTATACTCGTACACTCTTTTAACTCTACATATCACCTTACTTTAATTATATTTTAGATTTCATATTTTTTGGTTTGAAATTTTTAATACAATTTCCTTTTTTTTTTAAATTCGGGCCGTTTGGTCCAAAATCGGACCGAATCGAATTATTTGGGTTCGGTCAGGTCCGGTCCATAATAAAATTTCAGTCCGGTTCGGTCCAAGAAAAAAATGATAAAACTGGACCGAACCGATCGAATGCTCATCCCTATTTGCAAATAACAAGCAAAAGCTATTTGTTTCATGAAAAATACCCGAAAATCAAACCCCTAATTCGAAATAAGAATCCTAGAATTGAGTTTAATTTTTTATTTTAGCGAATATGGATCGGCCTATTAAATATTCGCTCCATTTATAATTAGATTTTTTTATCGGATCGAATCCTGGATCGAATCTTTAATATGCCGATTCATATTCGCTAAAATAAAAATTAAACTCGATAATATTATTCTTATTTCGAATTGGGGGTTTGATTTCTAGGCGTTTTTCATAAAATTTGATATTACAGATAGCTTTTGCTTGTTAGTTGCAATGGATTCATGTATTTATTTGTACGTCTGGATTGAGAAATCGAAGGATCCGGCGATTTGTTCTTGAAGACCATAAATTTCTGATTTTACTCCTAATATAAAAGTTAAAAACGGTCCAGGGATGTAAAACAAAGCGAAATTCAAAGTTAAGGGTGCAACTAGCAAGGAAACATAATATAGACCCGAATTGAAAAAACTCCCAAAGAAATGGGTTATAAAGTGTCAATTACTCTTATTTTATTCTGTTTTAATTAGTAATTTACTAAAATGCCCTCGCTTCCGTTAACGTTAACGGTTATATTGGATGGAAAGTTGGGTTGCAAATAGAAGTGAAATTAATTTTAATGGGGTGCATGTTGACAGAGAAAATAATGTAGACCCAAATCACAAAAATGAAAATAAAAGTGGGTTACAAACTGCCAATTACTCTATTATTTATACGCTACCCAATATTCGAGTTCGATTACCGCCAATAACAAATATTAATATTATTATTTATAAATAAATATACTAATAAAATAATGGTCCAAATAATTATTATAATTTTTAAATAATATAAAAATATTAATGAAGCTAAGGATGGTATATTTAATACCTAACATGAAACAAATAGTATGACCCTAGTGATCACTCTTAAATCTTAAATCCCAAAACGGGGCTTTGGAAAGGAGCCTATAAGGCCTCTTCCTAACACCTTAATTTTAGGAACTTTGCTAATAACAATTGGCAGGCAAGTCTAGAAAAGCAAAATATAGAGTAAGAAGAATGTACAAGGAAAGAGAAAGAGGAGAAACCATCCCACTCAAAGTTATTCCAGTAGCTAGTATCACCCCAAGACCAAGCACCAATCCCAAGCTTAGTCACCTTTAAATCAGAACTACCCAACTTCACCTTATCTTCTTTAACTGCATATTCGTCGGAACCAACTGCTCTCATTCTTTGCTCAACTTTTCTTTGCCTACTCAAAGCTTGAAACCAACCACTGCTGCTGCTGCTGCTGCTTATATACACAGCCATTGATCACTAACCCAAACTCACTCCGCTTCACAAATTTCCAAATGTATGTATAATATTAGTTATTTATATTGCTGCTGCTCCGCAAATGAAATGAAATGACAACTACTCCTTGGTCTTGGATTCTACACGTTTTGACTTCAAAATCAAGAAAATATTATTTTTAAAATGCTTTCGGCCACAAATAATAGAGTATACT
>NC_133657.1:39366222-39473797 GCF_009905375.1 Apium graveolens | reverse complement strand
GTTTTAGAGTTATCATCTTTTTAGGTCTCACTTATGATCTCATCATAATCCATAAAAAGCTTTACTCTAAACTATGGTATATCTTATTTAAACACTTAAATAGATAAAGCCCGTAATAAAAAAAACAAGTCTTTTATTAATATCAATGAAATCAAAACAGATTACATAAAAGTTATTCCTAAATCCTCATACTGATTGGACTTAGGACATATTCCTTTCAATCTCCCACTTGTACTAAAGCCAATCACTCTGGTATCTAATACCCATCTGTCTTATGACGATCAAAGTGACTTTCATAAAGTAGCTTTGTGAGTGGGTCTGCTATGTTGTTATGTGTGTCAATTCTAATTCAATACAATACAAGAAATGTTACCGCGCTCCACTAACCCTTTGTAGACGCATGGTTCATCTACGTTTTTGATAAAATCAAACTCTTTGATTGTCTCATCAAAACGAATGTTCCATCTTTCGAGAAGCCTGCTTTAAACCACATATGGTTCGCAGCAGCTTACACACTAGGTTTTCATTTCTTTTGGAAAGAAAACCATCTGGCCATCTGCCAGATTTCATAGTCGTAGTAAGCAGCATTCGCAAGCAAAATCCGAACTGATTTTAACAGGGCTACAGATAAAAAAGTTTCATCAAAGTCAATCCATTGCCTTTATTTGAATCCTTTTGCCACAAGCCTGGCCTTATAGGTCTCCACCTGGCCATCTGCTATAATCTATCTTTTATATGCCGTATACATAGATTTCATTCTGGATTTCATGGCACTATGCCATTTCTCTGAGTTAACACTACTCATAACTCATTATAGGTCACAGGTTCGTCATCATCAATGATCGACAACTCATTGTCATTCTCAATGACAAGGCCATATTACCTCTCAGGTTGGCGAGACACTCTCCCTGACCTATGAATGGGCTGTTCCATAAAAGGTTGTTCAGTCAGAACAGGTGTTTCCACTTGATCCGTAGTAGTTTGTGCTTCTTGAACTTCATCAAGTCCAATTTTGCTCCCACTGTTTCCTTCAAGGATAAACTCCTTTTCCAAGAAGGTAGCATGTCTGGAGACAAATACCCGATGATCGGTGTAAAAGTAATACCCTATAGTCTCTTTAGGATATCCCACAAAACTACATTTTACGGATCGATATTCCAGCTTATCTGGGTCAACTTTCTTGACATAAACTGGACATCCCCAAATCTTAACGTGTTTAAGACTCGGTTTCCTTTCTTTCCATATCTCATACGGAGTTTGAGGAACAGATTTGGAAAGCACCTTATTCAGTAAATATGCTGAGGTTTCCAATGCATAACCCCATAGAAATACTGGAAGATTTGCATAGCTCATCATGGACCGAACTATGTCTAACAAAGTTCGATTTTCTCCTTTTAGATACCAATCTGGAGGAGTCCACTGGGAGACTATACCATTTACTTTGAGATAATCTAGAAACACTCCATTAAAGTATTCACCACCTCGATCTGATCGAAGAGTTATAATACTATATTTGGTTGTTTCTCCACTTCATACTTATACTCTTTGAACTTTTTAAAGGCCTCAGACTTGTGTTTCATCAAACACATATCCGAATCCAGATCTATCATCTATGAAAGTAATGAAGTATGAAAATCCACCCATGGCTTGCGTAGACATTGGTCCACATACATCTGTGTGTACCATTCATAGCAAATTTTACAGCCCTCTCTTCATGTCTACTAAATGGAGACTGCATGCCACTATAAAGTGAGATTTTCATCATCCCTTTTCTTTTATTAGTTTGTTCAATCTGAAGTCAATTATGTCACATATATACAGACCATTATTAAAGCACCACGTCCATAAAGAATATTACCTCTAAGAATAGAACATTCATTATTCTCAATAATAAATGAAAAATCCACCCAAGTCTAACATGGGAATAATATTCCTCACAATCGAGGGAACAAAAATAACAATTATTTAAAACAATAGTCTTGCCCGTAGGCATATGTAAATGAAATGATTCTACATCTTCAGCAGCAACTCTTGCTCCATTTCCCATCAGTAGAATCACCTCCTCTTCCTCAAGAGTCCTACTTCTCCTTGGTCCCTGCCAACAAATTGCAGATATGAGAACCACAGGCGGTATCTAATACCCAATTAGAAATGACATATTCACTTCTATCATGAACATACCTGAATCAGAAGCGGTAGTCTCACTACCCTTCTTCTTCAATTCTGCAAGGTAAACCTTGTCGTTCCTCTTCTAGTGCCCCACCTTGTTACAGTGAAAGCAAACAACTTTGCTCTCGGGGTCTTCAGCTTTTGGTGGAACCAGCATTTTCTCACCTACTTTCTTCTTCTTGGAAGAGTTCTTCTTCCTTTTGTTAGGATTGGAACCTTCACCAATTAGAAGAACAGAACTCTTTTTAGGGGAAAAATTCGATTCCGCAGTCTTCAACATGTTGTGGAGTTCAGGCAAGCTGACATCCAACTTATTCATGTGAAAGTTCACAACAAACTGCGCGAACAAATTCGGAAGCGATTGCAAGACCAAGTCTTGGCTCAGCTCCCCATCCATGGCAAAACCAAGTTGTCCAAGACGTTCAATCAAATTGATCATCTTAAGTACATGGTCATTCACAGATGATCCCTCAGACATCCTACAACCGAACAACTCCTTCGATATCTCATATCGAGCTGTCCTCCCCGCCACATCTTACAACTCTTGTAGATGCATGAGGATAGTGTGAGCATCCATATGCTCATGTTGCTTCTGTAGCTCAATGTTCATGGAAGCTAGCATGATGCATTGAGCAATATTTGCATAATCTAACCACTTACGATACACAACATGTTCATCATTATGTGCATCACTAGCAGGTTCAGTAGGTTTAGGTGAGTCAATCACGTATTCCAGCTTCTCAATCCTGAGAACAATTCTCAAGTTTCGAAGCCAGTCAGCATAATTAGGACCAGTCAATTTGTGAGCATCTAGTATGCTCCTGAGTGATAGTGCAGAAGACATAACGTATATTGTAAATCTGTAAATGATAAACACATAACAACACTTAGAAAATATTCGATTTCATTTCAAAACACTATATGAATCGGGTCTTTATTCATAAGTGGCTCCCACTAGTTTTCCTAATTTATTCAACCCCCTACGTGAAAAATTAAGCATTCATAATGCTAGTGGGAATAGGGATCCTACATTCCATTACACAACCCCGGCTGTAGCACGAACCGCCATGCAATGTTCAATAGGCAGATAACTCTTGTCAATTACATCTCATGTTATTCCCTAATCAAACTTTAGCCTCTTGAATAATTGAGTCTCGGCTGTAGCACGACAAACTCAATATTCTAAGTCAAGTCTAACCCAACATTCGGTACAGTTGAATCAGTCCCCAAAGGCCCACGGTTGTAGCACGTACCGACCTTTAGATTCTTATTCAATGTACACATCTCTATGTAATAGACAAGTATTTCTTATTTCGAAATTAAAGCCCTCGGCTGTAGCACGAACCGACAATGATTCAAAAATAAGAACTACTTTTCTATCATGTTGGAAGGCTATGACCGACACAAGCCCGTTGTGTCATTGGCCAATTACTACTTGATATTATTTAATTTTAGAGGGATTATATTACGTTACAATCATAATCACATTATAAAGAGATTCTTCCTTTTAAATTAAATATTTCAAATCAATAATCAATAATCAGATGATTCCCAGATCGGGGTGGAGCATTGTCAAGAGGCGTCACTTAATAACCCTTTCTTACAGATAGAAATCTGTTGTTGACAGAATCATCCTTCTCTCATATTGAAAATTCATATTCAATTACGTGTTTCATAAACACAAGAATCTCATGATTGTATTCATAATATTGTTATTAAGGTTATGAAACAATTTCACTATACTAGGTTGTCTAACAAACGCCTTATGTTTATTTAAGTTCACCTGAATCTATCATCGCATGATAAACTAAGTATATATCACATATATAAACATGAATAAACATCAAGGTAGGCATGTTACATCATCTAGCATATAGTTCTAAGCATTATACATCTCTATGTATCACATAAAACGTTTAAAAGCAACTAAAACAGTTAAAAATAGCTTTAAAACACTTCATGGCAATATAAACAGTTCAAAACTTTTATATAAACTAAAATTGATCACTCCATTAGATCCGTCTCGAAAAAACGAATCCAACGGTATATTGCACGCCCAAAACGGAGTTACGAAACTCCCAGAAAATCAATTTTAATATGGACAGTCGGGCTGTAACGCATTACAGGAACGTGTTACAAGCCCTGTAACGCATTCCGGTGATGCGTTACAGCCCTTTTAAGCCAATAAAGGGTGTAACGCATTCCGTGAATGCGCCACAGGTGTGTAACGCATTCCCGGAATGCGTTACACCCCTATATTTTTTTTTCCAGCCGCCTGACAGATTCTATT
Source organism: Apium graveolens (assembly GCF_009905375.1). Taxonomy (NCBI): domain Eukaryota; kingdom Viridiplantae; phylum Streptophyta; class Magnoliopsida; order Apiales; family Apiaceae; genus Apium; species Apium graveolens. Next base: position 39,469,338 of record NC_133657.1, on the reverse strand, counting down.
CTCGGTTTGCGTGTCTGTACTTCACCTGTCTTCTTTGCTTTGCTTTCTCCGTGCAGTCAGACTTCACAGACAGTAGCAGAAATAGCATATGCATATGAAACAAATATATATATACTATATATACATATATTTACTTATTAAATTACGAATTTTAATTACAATAACTTCAAAAATTCATAATAAAAAATCTATACATCATAAAATTATGAAAAAAATACCCAGACGATCTACAACACTTGTAGAACCCAGATCAACATTCAAAATTATTCTGAGAAACGATTTCTCATCAGACAAATTAATCCATGATATAACTTGTAAAAATCATAATTAATTCATACAAGCACATAAAATTCTGAAATTTTTACCACAGATCTATATGCATATAACCTGGCTCTGATACCATTGTTGGATTTTAAACGCAGCGGGGGCATGGCAAAACACTTTTACACATATAAAATCCAAATAAAAGCATATAAATCGTGAATAAAATTTCGAGGGATCGAATCTAACCTTTTAAAATAATTCGGAGACAACGATCAGAGATCCTTAGCAGTTGCTCCTCAAGTGTGAAGCACTCCACCGGTATCCACCAAGAAAACGATGTTAAGGAGGAGGAAGGAGGTGGAGAGAATTGGGTTTTCCAAACTTTTTGGGTTTTCGGGTTTGATGTGGGGTTCGAATAAAATAGGGTCTATAATAGTGTATTTATAGGCAATATTTTCAGCTGAAATTTTCCCATAAATATTATTATTATTATCCCATTATTATTTTCATTAATAATTAAAACACCTTTTAATCATTAATCCTTTTTCTAAACACTTTAGAAATAATTCTCTCTCTTGATTTAATTTCCAAAATTAAATCCTTTAATTAATAATATTAAGAACTTTTCTTAATTAATTTATAATCAATAAATCTCATTTAATCAATTATTAAATTTGCCAATTAATTATTTATTTCATAAATAAATAATTATTAGCCATTATTAATTAATTCCTCCACCATTAAATCATTCTCTTTTTTATGGTGTGACCCTGTAGGTTCAATATTAAGCCGGTAGTAGAAATAAATAATAATAAAACTATTTTATCATTATTTATATAAATTCTCTAATTTATTAAATATGATTAATTAATTAATCACATTTATTCTACATCGTGAGTGATGCTTCTCAACATATTGCGACTATCCGGATAATATGAATTCACTGCTTAGAATACCAAGAACCTGTCAGTGAATAGTTACCGTACAATAAACTCCTTCTACCCTACAATGTTCCGATTAAATACAAGGCATGGATCTCGTGTCAAGCCTATCTAATTCAATCACTTTGCTTACCATTTACTATGCGTAGTTCTATGCAAATTAGAAACTCCTTTCTAATTTCATTTACTCTGGCCAGAGATTCCTGAACTAGCATAAGTGGATCAGCCTTGAACATTCGCTTCCTTCACTGGAAGGGGTAGATCCTTTATTGATCATACACTATCTTCGTGTACAAATTCCTATACCCAGAAGAGCCCTAATAATTGTCCCTGGAGACTAAGAACTAAACCAAAGCATAGTTCAGTGTACACAAGATGACTATGATGACCTCAAGTCTAAGGATACTTGTACAACTATCACTAGGTGAACAACTGCTGACACATGAGTGAACTCCATCAGTTGTTCAACTGTGCGAGTCATGTTCAGTGAACTTATTCTATAATAAGCACCTACATACTAGCTATAGTGTCACCACATAAATGTCTATGAGAACAGACATCCTTCATAATAAAGCACGCATAGTATGTACCGATCTTTGCGGATTATTAATTACCAGTTAGTAATTCTATGACCAGGAACTATTTAAGTTTAGAGTTATCATCTTTTTAGGTCTCACTATTATGATCTCATCATAATCTATAAAAAGCTTTACTCTAAACTATGGTATATCTTATTTAAACACTTAAATAGATAAAGCCCGTAATAAAAACAAAACAAGTCTTTTATTAATATCAATGAAATCAAAATAGATTACACAAAAGTTATTCCTAAATCCTCATACATGATTGGACTTAGGACATTTTCCTTTCAAATATATGGTGGCAAGTTACTCTTATAGGGTGCAAAGTGACTCTAATATGGTGAAGAGTGACATACATGTTTGATTAGAGCCAAAATGTGGCCCAAAATTGACTCGTATAAAAGTGGTACTAAGAGGTGGTTAAAGAATGTTAAATTGCATGTTGATGATGTTAACTTGTTAATTGTACCAATATATGGTGGCAAGTGACTCTTATAGGGTGCAAATTGACTCTAATATGGTGAAGAGTGACTTACATGGTTGATTATAGCCAAAATGTGGCCCAAAATTGACTCGTATAAAAGTGGTACCAAGAGGTGGTTAAAGGATGTTAAATTGCATGTTGATAATGTTAACATGTCAATTGTACCAATATATGGTGGCAAGTGACTCTTATAGGGTACAAAGTGACTCTAATATGGTGAAGAGTGACATACATGGTTGATTAGAGACAAAATGTGGCCCAAAATTGACTCGTATAAAAGTGGTACTAAGAGGTGGTTAAAGAATGTTAAATTGCATGTTGATGATGTTAACTTGTTAATTGTACCAATATATGGTGGCAAGTGACTCTTATAGGGTGCAAATTGACTCTAATATGGTGAAGAGTGACTTACATGGTTGATTATAGCCAAAATGTGGCCCAAAATTGACTCGTATAAATGTGGTACTAAGAGGTGGTTAAAGGAAGTCAAATTGCAAGTATATTATGTTAACATGTCAATGTACCAATATATGGTGGCAAGTGACTCTAATAGGGTGCAAAGTGACACTAATATGGTGAAGAGTGACTTACATGTTTGATTAGAGCCAAAATGCGGCCCAAAATTGACTAGTATAAAGCTGGTACCAAGAGGTGGTTAAAGGATATTAATTTGCATGTTGATGATGTTAACATGTCAATTGTACCAATATATGGTAGCAAGTGACTCCTATAGGGTGCCAAAATGACTCTAATATGATAAAGACTGACTTACATGGTTGATTATAACCAAATGTGGCCCAAAATTGAGTCGTATAAAAGTGGTACTAAGAGGTGGTTAAAGAATGTTAAATTGCATGTTGATGATGTTAACGTGTTAATTGTACCAATATATGGTGGAAAGTAACTCCTATATGGTGCAAATTGACTCTAATATGGTGAAGAGTGACTTACATGGTTGATTATAGCCAAAATGTGGCCCAAAATTGACTCGTATAAAAGTGGTACCAAGAGGTAGTTAAAGGATGTTAAATTGCATGTTGATGATGTTAACATGTCAATTGTACCAATATATGGTGGCAAGTGACTCTTATAGGGTGCAAAGTGACTTTAATATGGTGAAGAGTGACATACATGGTTGATTAGTGCCAAAATTTGGCCTAAAATTGACTCGTATAAAAGTGGTACCAAGAGGTGGTTAAAGGATGTTAAATTGCATGTTGATGATGTTGACATGTCAATTGTACCAATATATGGTGGAAAGTGACTCTTATAGGGTGCAAAGTGACTCTAATATGGTGAAGAGTGACTTACATGGTTGATTAGAGCCAAAATGTGGCCCAAAGTTGACTCGTATAAATGTGGTGCCAAGAGGTGGTTAAAGGATGTTAAATTGCATGTTGATGATGTTAAAAGGTCAATTGTACCAATATCTTGTGGCAAGAGACTCTTATAGGGTGCAAAGTGACTTTAATATGGTGAAGAGTGATTTACATGGTTGATTAGAGCCAAAATGTGGCCCAAAATTGACTCGTATAAAAGTGGTACCAAGAGGTGGTTAAAGGATGTTAAATTGCATGTTGATGATGTTGACATGTCAATTGTACCAATATATGGTGGAAAGTGACTCTTATAGGGTGCAAAGTGACTCTAATATGGTGAAGAGTGACTTACATGGTTGATTAGAGCTAAAATGTGGTCCAAAGTTGACTCGTATAAATGTGGTGCCAAGAGGTGGTTAAAGGATATAAAATTGCATGTTGATGATGTTAACATGTTAATTGTACCAATATATTGCGGCAAGTGACTCTTATAGGGTGCAAAGTGACTCTAATATGGTGAAGAGTGACTTACATGGTTGATTAGAGCCAAAATGTGGCCCAAATTGACTCGTATAAAAGTGGTACCAAGAGGTGGTTAAAGGATGTTAAATTGCATGTTAATGATGTTGACATGTCAATTGTACCAATATATGGTGGAAGTGAATCTTATAGGGTGCAAAGTGACTCTAATATGGTGAAGAGTGACTTACATGGTTGATTAGAGCCAAAATGTGGCCCAAAATTGACTCGTATAAATGTGGTGCCAAGAGGTGGTTAAAGGATGTTAAATTGCATGTTGATGATGTTAACATGTCAATTGTACCAATATATGGTGGCAAGTGACTCTTATAGGGTGCAAAGTGACTTTAATATGGTGAAGAGTGACATACATGGTTGATTAGTGTCAAAATTTGGCCTAAATTGACTCGTATAAAAGTGGTACCAAGAGGTGGTTAAAGGATGTTAAATTGCATGTTGATGATGTTGACATGTCAATTGTACCAATATATGGTGGAAAGTGACTCTTATAGGGTGCAAAGTGACTCAAATATGGTGAAGAGTGACTTACATGGTTGATTAGAGCCAAATGTGGCCCAAAGTTGACTCGTATAAATGTGGTGCCAAGAGGTGGTTAAAGGATGTTAAATTGCATGTTGATGATGTTAAAAGGTCAATTGTACCAATATATTGTGGCAAGAGACTCTTATAGGGTGCAAAGTGACTCTAATATGGTGAAGAGTGATTTACATGGTTGATTAGAGCCAAAATGTGGCCCGAAATTGACTCGTATAAAAGTGGTACCAAGAGGTGGTTAAAGGATGTTAAATTGCATGTTGATGATGTTGACATGTCAATTGTACCAATATATGGTGGAAAGTGACTCTTATAGGGTGCAAAGTGACTCTAATATGGTGAAGAGTGACTTACATGGTTGATTAGAGCTAAAATGTGGCCCAAAGTTGACTCGTATAAATGTGGTGCCAAGAGGTGGTTAAAGGATGTAAAATTGCATGTTGATGATGTTAACATGTTAATTGTACCAATATATTGCGGCAAGTGACTCTTATAGGGTGCAAAGTGACTCTAATATGGTGAAGAGTGACTTACATGGTTGATTAGAGCCAAAATGTGGCCCAAAATTGACTCGTATAAAAGTGGTACCAAGAGGTGGTTAAAGGATATTAAATTGCATGTTAATGATGTTGACATGTCAATTGTACCAATATATGGTGGAAAGTGAATCTTATAAGGTGCAAAGTGACTCTAATATGGTGAAGAGTGACTTACATGGTTGATTAGAGCCAAAATGTGGCCCAAATTGACTCATATAAATGTGGTGCCAAGAGGTGGTTAAAGGATGTTAAATTGCATGTTGATGATGTTAACATGTCAATTGTACCAATATATGGTGGCAAGTGACTCTTATAGGGTGCAAAGTGACTCTAATATTGTGAAGAGTGACATACATGGTTGATTAGTGCCAAAATTTGGCCTAAAATTGACTCGTATAAATGTGGTACCAAGAGGTGCTTAAACGATGTTAAATTGCATGTTGATGATGTTAAAAGGTCAATTGTACCAATATATGGTGGCAAGAGACTCTTCTATGGTGCAAAGTGACTCTAATATGGTGAAGAGTGAGTTACATGGTTGATTAGTGCCAAAATATGGCCCAAAATTGACTCGTATAAAAGTGGTACCAAGAGGTGGTTAAAGGATATTAATTTGCTTGTTGATGATGTTAACATGTCAATTGTACCAATATATGGTGGCAAGTGACTCCTATAGGGTGCAAAATAACTCTAATATGGTGAAGAGTGACTTACATGGTTGATTAGAACCAAAATGTGGCCCAAAATTGACTCGTATAAAAGTGGTACTAAGAGGTGTTGCATGTATATGATGTTAACATGTCAATGTACCAATATAAGGTGGCAAGTGACTCTAATAGGGTGCAAAGTGACTCTAATATGGTGAAGAGTGATTACATGTTTGATTAGAGAAAAAATGTGGCCCAAAATTGACTCGTATAAAAGTGGTACCAAGAGGTGGTTAAAAGATGTTAATGTGCATGTTGATGATGTTAACATGTCAATTGTACCAATATATGGTGGCAAGTGACTCTTATAAGGTGCAAAGTGACTCTAATATGGTGAAGAGTGACTTACATGGTTGATTAGAGCCAAAATATGGCCCAAAATTGACTTGTATAAATGTGGTGCCAAGAGGTGGTTAAAGGATGTTAAATTCCATGTTGATGATGTTAACATGTCAATTGAACCAATATATGGTGGCAAGTGACTCTAATAGGGTGCAAATGGACTCTAATATGGTGAAGAGTGACTTACATGGTTGATTAGAGGCAAAATGTGGCCCAAAATTGACTCGTATAAATATGGTACCAAAAGGTGGTTAAAGGAAGTCAAATTGCATGTATATGATGTTAACATGTCAATGTACCAATATATGGTGGCAAGTGACTCTAATAAGGTGCAAAGGGACTCTAATATGGTGAAGAGTGACTTACATGGTTGATTAGAGCCAAAATGTGGCCTAAAATTGATTCGTATAAATGTGGTACCAAGAGGTGGTTGAAGGATGTTAAATTGCATGCTGATGATGTTAAAAGGTCAATTGTACCAATATATGGTGGCAAGTGACTCTTATATGGTGCAAAGTGACTCTAATATGGTGAAGAGTGACTTACATGCTTGATTAGAGCCAAAATGTGGCCCAAAATTGACTCGTATAAAAGTGGTACTAAGAGGTGGTTAAAGGATGTTAAATTGCATGTTGATGATGTTAACATGTCAATTGTACCAATATATGGTGGCAAGTGACTCTGATAGAGTACAAATTGACTCTAATATGGTGAAGATTGACTTATATGGTTGATTAGAGCCAAAATGTGGTCCAAAATTGACTCGTATAAAAGTGGTACCAAGAAGTCGTTAAAGGATGTTAAATTGCATGTTGATGATGTTAACATGTCAATTGTACCAATATATGGTGGCAAGTGACTCTTATAGGGTGCAAAGTGACTCCAATATGGTGAAGAGTGATTTACATGGTTGGTTATAACTAAAATGTGGCCCAAAATTGACTCGTATAAATGTGGTACCAAGAGGTGGTTAAAGGAAGTAAAATTGCATGTATATGATGTTAAAAGGTCAACTGTACCAATATATGGTGGCAAGTGACTCTTATAGGGTAAAAAGTGACTATAATATAGTGAAGAGTGACTTACATGGTTGATTAGAGCCAAAATGTGGACCAAAATTGACTCGTATAAAAGTGGTACCAAGATGTGGTTAAAGGATGTTAAATTGCATGTTGGTGAAGTTAACATGTCAATTGTACCAATATATGGTGGCAAGTGACTCTTATAGGGTGCAAAGTGACTCTAATATGGTGAAGAGTGACTTACATGGTTGATTAGAGCCAAAATGTGGCCTAAAATTGACTCATATAAATGTGGTACCAAGAGGTTGTTAAAGGATGTTCAATTACATGTTGATTATGTTAAAAGGTCATTTGTACCAATATATGGTGGCAAGTGACTCTTATAGGGTGCAAGGTAACTCTAATATGGTGAAGAGTGACTTACATGGTTGATTAGAGCCAAAATTTGGCCCAAAATTGACTCATATAAATGTGGTGCCAAGAGGTGGTTAAAGGATGTTAAATTGCATGTTGATGATGTTAACATGTCAATTTTACCAATATATGGTGGAAGTGACTCTAATAGGGTGCAAATTGACTCTAATATGGTGAAGAGTGACTTACATGGTTGAGTAGAGGCAAAATGTGGCCCAAAATTGACTCGTATAAATATGGTACCAAGAGGTGGTTAAAGGAAGTCAAATTGCATGTATATGATGTTAACATGTCAATGTACCAATATAAGGTGGCAAGTGACTCTAATAGGGTGCAAAGTGACTCTAATATGGTGAAGAGTGACTTACATATTTGATTAGAGCCAAAATGCGGCCCAAAATTGACTCGTATAAAAGTGGTACCAAGAGGTGGTTAAAGGATGTTAATGTGAATGTTGATGATGTTAACATGTCAATTGTACCAATATATGGTGGCAAGTGACTCTTATAGGGTGCAAAGTGACTCTAATATGGTGAAGAGTGACTTACATGGTTGATTAGAGCCAAAATGTGGCCCAAAATTGACTTGTATAAATGTGGTACCAAGAGGTGGTTAAAGGATGTTAAATTGCATATTGATGATGTTAACATGTCAATTATACTAATATATGGTGGCAAGTGACTCTAATAGGGTGCAAATTGACTGTAATATGGTGAAGAGTGACTTACATGGTTGATTAGAGGCAAAATGTGGTCCAAAATTGACTCGTATAAATGTGGTACCAAAAGGTGGTTAAAGGAAGTCAAATTGCATGTATAAGATGTTAACATGTCAATGTACCAATATATGGTGGCAAGTGACTCTAATAGGGTGCAAAGTGACTCTAATATGGTGAAGAGTGACTTACATGGTTGATTAGAGCCAAAATGTGGCCTAAAATTGATTCGTATAAATGTTGTACCAAGAGGTGGTTGAAGGATGTTAAATTGCATGTTGATGATGTTAAAAGGTCAATTGTACCAATATATGGAGGCAAGTGACTCTTATAGGGTGCAAAGTGACTCTAATATGGTGAAAAGTGGCATACATGGTTAATTAGAGCCAAAATGTGGCCTAAAATTGACTCGTATAAATGTGGTACCAAGAGGTTGTTAAAAGATGTTAAATTGCATGTTGATGATGTTAAAAGGTCAATTGTGTAATAACCCCAATTTTTTGGAAATTTTTGAAACCCGGATGAATAGTAACTTTTGCTGACAATGCTGATTAATAAAAATTATCAGACCACGATATATAGGAGTACTGTTATGGAAATTCTAAGATCATATTAGTATTCCATAAAGAAAATTAGTGTATGTAAAAGCCGTCGGATTTCGAAACGAGCACTTTTATTTTTCTCCGAGATTTCCACCGGACATTAAGGGATTTAAGGAATTAATATTATGATGAAGGATTTTAAATTCAAGGATTATAAAGGAGAATTAACTTAGGTATTAAAAATACCTAGAAGATTTTATCAATAAAACCATTAAGGTATTTAACCAAACGATCAACGAGATTGAGTGATAACTGGACAAAGAAATGAATAACGACTCTTGTAAATACCTTTGCAAGTGGCAAGGCAAGTGGATGGTTGATCAAACAAGAAACCAAGTGATTGTTAGGAAGGAATGGCTAGTTACTTGTCTAGTTAACTAGGGATGATCTCATCTCACCACAAATCACCAACACATGGCAAATGATGAGATCATCTTCCACTAACTCCTTTGTTTATTATTAACCTAGCAAAATATCAAGACAACCCATCATTATCCACCACATTATTCCACCAACACAAGAAAGCAAAAGCATTTCCTCCCCCATTTCCATTGCTCTCGGCCAAAACAGAACCAGCACATTAAAACTGCTGTATCTCCTTCATTTCTCACTCAAATGTTGTGTTCTATAGATCGTTGGAAAGGTATTGAGATGGCCTACAACTCTTGTTCACAAGTCTTGTCCAAATAAGCATGGTAAGACCCTCATTTTTACAGTTCTTTCAATCGGACTTTTAGAAACTTCAAAGCCTAACTTTGTGTTCTTGATTTCTTTGGAAAGATCAAGCTTGTAGGAGGCTCCCTAAAACTTCTTAGCAACTTAACACCTCCCAAGGAAGGTATAAACTTCAAACCCTAGCCTTTAATTTATTTGTTAGTAAGTTTAATGGTTGGTTTTGTGAAATGAGAAGCATAGATTGTGATTATTAGTAGTTTGGTTTGATTTGGAAGTATTTTGGTAATTGAAGCTTGATTATAGTTCATAGGTCTTGATTGTGGTTGTTTGATTTGAAAAACTTGGAGTTTATGGACTGATGTGGTATGGTTTAGGTAAAGTTTTTTTATATTGATGGTTATGAGTTGGTTGGTGATTGATTTGTAGTTGTACAAATTTGGTAATCACGTAAATATAGCCGTCGTAATGCCCGATTTACCTTAGACTGCTTTTGTTCTTAACATCAGGACCCCTGAATTCACTGTTAGGTTTTGACCATTGTCATGATTAGATACATGTTACGAGCTTCGTTTTGATATGTGGTTCGCTTGAATCCGATGTACGGTTTAGGAGAAACGACCATTTTAAGTAACGACATTTCGCGAACAGACCATTACCCCTCGCCTTACTTTGAAACCTTGGTTAAGGCCCCAAAGACTAGTTGGATTATGAAACAATTATGTAATGTGGATTAGGAAGTTGGTAAAGTACTCGCAAAAGAATCGCCTTAAAATTCGAAACGGTTAATTTATTAAAAATGGTGGAGCCTAGGGTACTCGAGCGACTTAAGTGAATCGTTAAGCGCAGAAGCGAGCGTTAGAGTCTAGTTGGTTAAAGTATAGATTCTTAAGCGACTTTGGTTTAATTCCAACTTATATGTTGTTTATAGGTTACCAGGCTCGTCCCAGGCCTTTTACCACCCCAGTCGCTCAGGCAAGTTTTCTACCTGTTATACTGTTGTTGTGATGTATATATGTATATGCATTATCTTGTGATAAGTGCATGATTGTTATTAGCAAATCTTGCGATATATTGGAGCATGTTGATATGGTATATATGCATGCTTGTTTCGTAATCTTGATATCTAATTGTTGATTCAAATGCTTATAGTTGCATAATATCTATGCTAGAGATAAGCAGTAGTTGCGTATACCGTTAGTATAGGGGACCCAAAGGTGAACATTTTCTAAAACCGGGAGTCGATGTTCCCGAGTATATTATATATATATATATATATATATTGATATAGTTTTCAAAACTATTAATCAAATAAGTTTTATTCGATAACTTTATTTTAAATAATGAATATTCAATAATGAATGTTAGTTGAATATTCATTCGAGGACTTATGACTCTGTTTATTTTAATTAATGAATATTATTAGTTGAATATTCATTCGAGGACTTATGACTCCGTTTATTTTATGAATATTATTTTGAATATTTATTCGTGGACTTATGACTCCTCTTATTTATTAAATAATATTCTTTATTTTATTAAAGAATAATATTTCGATAATCAAACTTATTTTCGATTATTCAAATAAAGATCATACTTTCGTATAAGTATATCTTTGGTTATTAATATCCATTCCAAGTATGAGTTTTAAAACTTCTACTTCATTTATTTTTATAAAGATTATTCTTTATGGGAATATTATTTAAATAATATCCAGATATTTTCTAAATATATTGGGACTGATTTATTTTATTAAATCAGCATTACTCCAAACATTCTTAAAAATGTTTTCGAGTCTTCAAAATGATTTTCTAAAAGTTAGAGCGGATCCCAAAACTCATTTTTGTATTTAAGATCTTCCTTTCGAAGGGGATTTAAATATTCGCTCAAAACCTGAGGGATCCGACTCTGTGGTGTATTTTATATTCGCAACGAGGTTGCTGTTTTGATAAATGAATTGATTACTTACCCAAAGTTCGGGAAGTAAGTCCATCTATTGAGTCGGCATAAGCAACATGGGCTCAGTGGGCGTCCATGAAAGTGTAAGTGGCTCAGTGGGAGTCCATCAAATGCATAAGTGGCTGAGTGGCAGTCCAGCATAAGGTCCTATTGTGGCCAGGGTGATGACCAGTGGGGAATTCGTCCATCTACTAGTAGAAAAGGTTACTTATTGGTATCTTTGCCTGATCAGCAAGATATCAGGTTTATGCCAAGGTTTTCTCCTTTCCAAATTCATTGGATATTGCAACTCTGTTTATAAATTTTCATAACAGAGGTTTTCAAGGAGTGTATGAAATGTATATATATAGGTGTATATATATATATATCGGGACTTAATGAAATATCTCGTAACTTCATTTCTTTCAAATGTTATTTCAAAGATTGAATCTATTCAAGTCTTATCTTGTAGTCTCATCAGTGTGATGAACTTTTGAAACTGATTATAACTTGAACGGTGGTAGTTCAAGTAGTATTTGGAAAAGATATAAGTATATTGGAGTATCTTGTAACTTAATCTTTTAAACTTATATCTAGTAAATGATAATCTTATGCATGTCAAAGATTTTCAGAAAAACGTTGAGACAAGGTTAGATATATGAGATCACCTTGTAACGATATTTTTACACAGTTATAAACTGGAACTCTGTGTAATTATACATGTCAGAGGATTTCAAAGATTGTGAAAAGTATATATGTATATATATACTGAATATTTTACGACTTGGTCGCGTTAAGGTAACAAACTTGGTTCATTTCTTCTTGACCAAGACTTTCATGAGTACTATGAGAATGCTCATATATTGTTAATTATTATACATATTATTTCGGTGGGCTTGTTGCTCACCCTTGCTTTCTTCTTTCATCACACAACAACAGACAGACAAGATGAACAGGACCAAGCTCCCAATTTGCGAGCGGATAGGAAACGTTTCGCAGTTTCCTATAGGCGTTGATGTCGCTGTAGCTGAGGTAGGAACTACCAATAGGCTAGGCTTTCAACTTTTGATGTACCAGACTTATGTATCTTTATGAATTGTAATAATGGCAAAGAAATGTAAATTTATTCAGAAACCCTTTTAAGGTGTAACGGTTTATAATTGTGGAATAAAATGACTTGTGTTATTTTTGGTATTCATCTCTGAGACAATAACTTGTGGTGTGTGTGTGTATATTGTGGGGTCACAGTATGCAGTAGTTGGTTGACTGTTAAGATTAAGTATTGATAAGGGAAATGAAACTCGTGACAACCCGAATCCCCGACCCCAGATTTGGGGGTGTTACAGAAATGGTATCAGAGCCAAGCGTTATAAACCTCAGAGATGATGTGGCGTTAAGATAATAAGTTCACTAAGATAATAAGAACTCTTGCCAAGTTCATAGTCGGGCTACATAACGTAGTACTGACAGTTAAAACCCTTATGGGAACCCTTATAAATATCGTGATAGAAGCGTAGTTCATTATCGTATATGGTAGTGGGACTCCGAACCCTCAGGTTGAGGAGCAACGACGCGATGATGTTTTATTACTTATTGGAGATCAGATTGTGGATCCGATAGAGCGTCCTAACGTGGGACCGGATGATGTTCATTTTGAGGATGTAGTGGTTGAGGATGTTGTCCTAGAAGGGATTGTTGCTGAGAAGAATCCCGTGGAGGATCCTGACAAGAATGAATAAAGGACCACTGAGGAATTGATGACTATGGTTAGGGCGACTACCAGAGGTAGGATTGGCCGATTACTACCGGAGGTTCGTTCAAGTTCGTAAAGATAGTAGCCCCTTTAACGCGGCTTACTCGTATGACTGAGAAGTTTGAATGGACAGAGAAATGCGAGAAAAGCTTTTAAGAACTAAAGCAAAGGTCGGTGGCGGCCCCTATGTTGGCGTTGCCGGATGAAAAAGGAGATTTTGTGAATTATAGTGACGCTTCGCAAAAGGAATTAGGGTGCTTCTTATACAGCACAACAAGGTAATCGCGTACGCGTCAAGACAATTAAGGGAATATAAAATTCGATATCCCCACCCATGAGCTTAGGCTCATGGAAATAGTTTTGCCCTAAATATTTGAGGCACTACTTGTATGGAGAGAAGTGCGAGATTTACATAAGCCATAAGTGCTCTAGTACATTTTCACGTAGAAAGAGCTCAACATGCGCCAGAGAAGGTGGTTAGAGCTAATCAAGGATTACGATTATGAGATTCTTTATCATCCAGGGAAAGCCAAAATGGTGGCTAATGCCCTTAGTATAAAAGAGAGACTCAAGATGAAAATGTCTTTGGGAGAGTTGATAAGAGATTTTGAGAAAATGGAAATAGAAGTGAAGGTAACCGGAGCCGGTACCGAAAAGCTGTTTGAGATTACAATACAGCCTGAATTATTGGAGAAGATCATATTATGCCAAGAAAAAGTGATGAATAGAGGCAGATAACCAATGATCGGAGAAGAGATTAATACCTAGAAAGATGATGAGGGAATAATGAGGTATCCCTACAGAATTTGGGTTCCAAATGTTCAAGAGCTTAAGGACTGGATCTTAGATGAAAGTCATAGTTCGAGGAATAAGAGTTAGGGCAAACCCTGAATGTGATAGTCAGGGAGGACGCCATTAAGAAAGAAGGAGCCCATAATATAATGAAGTGGAAAACAAGGATTTTAACGTATAAGATAACCCTGATTGTGGGAGATGGATGAAACATTTCATACTAAGGAAACAGAAAGTCGAGTAAGGAAAGGAGACCCGAGACGGTACTCCTATGAGGCAATTCATGGACCTGCCTAAACAAAACTAATACTTTTACCAACAAACACCACCCTGAGGAAATAATGTGGTGTGAAATTCTTTCAGGACCTTTAAGTCGCTAAGCTCTCAGAGTTCCAAGGAACAAGCTGACCCAGTCGAGGCAAGATCCTGGCTAAAGGAAATAGAGGAATCATTTGAGATTCTAAATGATTGACGAAGCACAAAAGACTATTTTTTTTGCCACTTACCTTCCTAAGAGAGAGGCCACCCGCTGGTGAAAGGCCAAGGAAGGAACGGAGCCAGAGGTTATGATAAAGTGATTAAAGTTCAGTCAATTGTTTTCGAGAAAGTAATTCCCAAGGTTATGGAGATAGTATAAAAGCTTTAGAGCCAGAACAAAAGCGGATGAGTATGATGAATTATGAATCTAAGTTGTAAAAGTTATCAAGATTCGTTCTGAGGACAAGAATCCCAGAACGACGTGATGTTTGAAATCAATATTTATGTTGTGTTGGTTCATGAAATGATTGTAAAAGAAAGGAAAATAAAGGGAGACTGAAGTGGAAAGAAATAAAAAGGCAATACAGTTTGAGGAATGATAAGGGAGTAGGGTATGAGGAAACCCTAAAGACTCGTAGCAATAGAAATAGAAAAGTATGTAATCGTCAGGATGATGGTGATTCACTATGAGTTAAAGTTGATGGTTGAAGGCATAAGTGATACATATTTTTATCCCCCGTAGGTTGGGAGGATGTGAGGAAACCTTGAGATAGTTCGAAGGATAAATAATGAGACGCGGATAGACCGAGGAGACAAGAAGGTAAGAAATTAGGAAAATTGGATGAAGGAAGTGACCTTCAAGAATGTGAAGTGTAAAACCGGGGGCATGATACCTAGAAAGGGAGACGCCAGGTACGAAAGATATCCCAACATTGAGATGACTGTTGAGATAAATAAAAGAGGTAAATGAGTAGTTAGAACTAAAAGGTTCACGTTGAACACGACCAACATCTTCTAGAACATCCCTGTTATCATTACTGAATCAGGCAAGAAAAGCGGATAACCGATCTTATCTTTTGGAGGCCATATTGATTGACCTCATTTTGAGTACATATGTTATTGTAAAATTAGGCATATACTATCGAGGTGGGAATGATTGAATAAGATACCCTTATCAGGGATATATGACTTGATTTATCCATGGAAGGATGCATGTACCTTGTTAAAGGTAGAATTAAGGATAGAACATCGGTAACTTAAAATGAATCCTAAGGGAATGCATAAAGGTTGGCATTTCACCCTTAATAAGGATAGTATGAGTTTTGACATTATGAATTGGAAAGGATTAAGGTAACAACAACCTTTAAGGATCAGTGGAGAAATTTTTTAGAAGTATATAGGCAATGATTCTGGTATTAGTAAATGGTATATTGATATGCCCTGTGCCTAGGGTGTACCTGATGAAGGATTTAAGGATAACCTTAGAGGTTTTACAAGGAGAAAGGTAATATTCAAAGTTCTCAAGAATAGAAATTTTAATGAAGGAAATATGACGTAATTATAATAATGCCAGGTGAGGCACGTGTTGAACCATAAGAAAGTATAGATCGATCCAATAAGGGTCGAGATTGGTGAAAACAAGAAGGACCCAAGATAAGAGACGTCCTAAGTATGATCGAGAGTCAGCCGTGGCAATGTTCACATCTAAAGACTAAGGCAGTGACTTATAGAAAAATGGTGATTTTTTTTCTCACCAGGACTTAAGAGAAGCATTTTCACATAAGCAGTGATTGAAATGAGGTAGAAAATTTAGTTGGAGGTGGTTAAAATGACATTGATTATAAGGAAATTTTTCTATCAGTAAAGGGCAAAGAGATGGCCGACACTTTAAGTGTAAGAGGACAATTATAGGCGCTCGTGCCAGAGGAATACAGTGATGATGGTTAAAGCTGTGAAGGTTGTATTATGGTTTGGAAGATTGACATTCTTTCTGATGACTGTGCAATACCCAACCGTAATAGTAGTTGGTAAAGGTTTAATTCGTGTAATCGCCATGAGCGGGCTATCTATCTTAGAAGGTACTTTCTTGAGATAAGCCAGGACCATGTTTCAAGAAGTACTAAACGAAACTTTGAGTTAAGTCTTCTATTGAAGGCATATGGTTAATAATGGTATTAACCTGCTATCGTTGCTTTGATTGAAACTCTTCTGCAATTTTATCTGCTTCATGTCATGAATGTACGTCAAGATCTGGAGTGTTCTTCATAAATCATGAACGGTGATTATGTTAACTCCTTAAAAGATTTTGATACAGCAAATATGGACTCCGTATGATTAAATATTAAGGTTCCGAGGAAAGCGAATGACTACGGTAGGTCAGCGATGGACCATAGTAATGCAGCAATGATTCTGTGAGTAATGAGTCGATTACAACCATAAGAGATATATTAGAAGGATGTTGAGATTGAGTACCACTAATCGGGTCGTGGTGATATATAAGTTATCGTTGATAGACTAATTAAGTCGATTATCTACCTATTGAATATTTATTCCTTCTTATGAATAGAGACCCGTATTACTATACGAGGAAGGTTGCAGTGCAAACATATAATTTTAGTAACGATGATGTCTAGAATGAAATCCCAGATTCGATTTTCGCTGTCGAGGGAGTTTCAACGGTGATTGTTTATAAGCTCGAGCGAGAGCATGGGTCCATAGGACGATGGACGGAATAGTAAATATTCAGGCACATGAATTGCGATGTTATAATACTTGATGTTGATATATATACATATATGTTTTGTTCTCCTATGACAAACCTCTATAGTTCAGAGGTAGATTCCAAGCCAGATATTTTATGGCAGTATATTTTTACATATATACAATTCTCTTCAATTCGTTCTTTTCTCTCCTTTTCATTTCATATAAGCTGAGAAGAACAACCCTTCCAGAAGGGGAGGTATTGCCGAATGACTATCTATCTGTGTGATAGAAGCCTAGTAGGATACCATCTATTGTTTAATTGTTTGTCAAGTACTAAAGGCCGGCCACCTTCTGTACTAACTATGCAATGAAACAAGTGTTCATGATCATAGTGATCTCTCAATAAATTCTTTTACTTCTATATGAAGGACCAAGCTTTCGAAGATGGAGGCAGCTAGAGATGAAGTGGTACCAAGTATGGTGGTATTCCGATTCTAATGCGTTTGTGATACTAAGGTTGACGTGATTATTAAAAGGTTATAGAACGCTAACGAGCAAAAGTGTAATCAATATAAAATTTGGTACGGAAGATAGTAACGATTACGAACTGGAAAAGAGTGGGTATTGAGAAGCAAAAGTTGTAGATCTAGATGAGATAATGAGAGTCTGTACACTAGACTTGAAAGAAATTTGGAATGATAACTTAATGCGGATTGAGTTTTCTTACGATAATCGATCGTATGTCAGTATCGAGGTATCGCCTTATGAGATCCTTGAGGGAAGACAATGTCGATCTCCCTTATGTTAGGATGAAGTTGTAGAGCGCAAGATGCTCAGACCCGCAGTAGTCCAAAGGACCAAGGATATAATAGATCTAATCAGAGGACGACTGGTAGTAGCCCAAGATGGATATAAGAAGTATGTTGTTTTGACACGAAAGGACAAAGAATAGGAAGTAGGGGACCTAGTGTTGTTATAGGTATTCCCTTGGAAAGGATGGATGTGGTTTGGAAAGAAAGGAAAGCTAAGCCCACGAATTGTTGGACCCTTTGAGGTATTAAGACGTATTGGGAAGTTAGCATATGAGCTATCCCTACCCCCAAACATGTAGCAAGTTCATAACGTGTTCCACGTATCAATGTTAAGGAAGTATAATTCGGATGCCAGACAAATAGGGCCATATGAGCGCATAGGCATGCAACCAGACGTAACCTATATGGAGCAACCAGAAAGGGGTTATAGATCGAAAAGGAACAAGTGCTTAGGAGAAGGGTTATCAAACTAGGCAGAGTTTGGTGGTAGAACCACAATATGGGAAAATTTACTTGAGACTTAGAAAGTGCAATGCTAGAAAAGCATCCCCAACTGTTTTCTATCTAATTCCGGGACGGAATCCTTTTAAGGAGGGGAGACTGTAATAACCCCAATTTTTTGGAAATTTTTGAAACCCGGATGAATAGTAACTTTTGCTGACAATGCTGATTAATAAAAATTATCAGACCACGATATATAGGAGTACTGTTATGGAAATTCTAAGATCATATTAATATTCCATAAAGAAATTAGTGTATGTAAAAGCCGTCGGATTTCGAAAACGAGCACTTTTATTTTTCCCCGAGATTTCCACCAGACATTAAGGGATTTAAGGAATTAATATTAAGATGAAGGATTTTAAATTCAAGGATTATAAAGGAGAATTAACTTAGGTATTAAAAATACCAAGAAGATTTTATCAATAAAACCATTAAGGTATTTAACCAAACGATCAACGAGATTGAGTGATAACCGGACAAAGAAATGAATAATGACTCTTGTAAATACCTTTGCAAGTGGCAAGGCAAGTGGATGGTTGATCAAACAAGAAACCAAGTGATAGTTAGGAAGGAATGGCTAGTTACTTGTCTAGTTAACTAGGGATGATCTCATCTCACCACAAATCACCAACACATGGCAAATGATGAGATCATCTTCCACTAACTCCTTTGTTTATTATTAACCTAGCAAAATATCAAGACAACCCATCATTATCCACCACATTATTCCACCAACACAAGAAAGCAAAAGCATTTCCTCCCCCATTTCCATTGCTCTCGGCCAAAACAGAACCAGCACATTAAAACTGCTGTATCTCCTTCATTTCTCACTCAAATGTTGTGTTCTATAGATCGTTGGAAAGGTATTGAGATGGCCTACAACTCTTGTTCACAAATCTCGTCCAAATAAGCATGGTAAGACCCTCATTTTTACAGTTCTTTCAATCGGACTTTTAGAAACTTCAAAGCCTAACTTTGTGTTCTTGATTTCTTTGGAAAGATCAAGCTTGAAGGAGGCTCCCTAAAGCTTCCTAGCAACTTAACACCTCCCAAGGAAGGTATAAACTTCAAACCCTAGCCTTTAATTTATTTGCTAGTAAGTTTAATGGTTGATTTTGTGAAATGAGAAGCATAGATTGTGATTATTAGTAGTTTGGTTTGATTTGGAAGTGTTTTGGTAATTGAAGCTTGATTATAGTTTATAGGTCTTGATTGTGGTTGTTTGAGTTGAAAAACTTGGAGTTTATGGACTGATGTGGTATGGTTTAGGTGAATTTTTTTTGTATTGATGGTTATGAGTTGGTTGGTGATTGATTTGTAGTTGTACAAATTTGGTAATCACGTAAACATAGCCGTCGTAATGCCCGATTTACCTTAGACTGCTTTTGTTCTTAACATCAGGACCCTGAATTCACTTTTAGGTTTTTACCATTGTCATGATTAGATAGTTCATGTTACGAGCTTCGTTTTGATATGTGGTTCGCTTGAATCCGATGTACGGTTTAGGAGAAACGACCGTTTTAAGTAACGGCATTTCGCGAATGGACCATTACCCCTCGCCTTACTTTGAAACCTTGGTTAAGGCCCCAAAGACTAATTGGATTATGAAACAATTATATAATGTGGATTAGGAAGTTGGTAAAGTACTCGTGAAAGAATCGCCTTAAAATTCGTAATAGTTAATTTATTAAAAATGGTGGAGTCTAGGGTACTCGAGCGACTTAAGTGAATCGTTCAGCGCAGAAGCGAGCGTTAGAGTCTAGTTGGTTAAAGTATAGATTCTTAAGCGACTTTGGTTTAATTCCAACTTATATGTTGTTTATAGGTTACCGGGCTCGTCTCAGGCCTTTTACCACCCCCAGTCGCTCAGACAAGTTTTCTACCCGTTATACTGTTGTTGTGATGTATATATGTATATGCATTATCTTGTGATAAGTGCATGATTGTTATTAGCAATTTTGCGATATTGCGATATATTGGAGCATGTTGATATGGTATATATGCATGCTTATTTCGTAATCTTGATATCTAATTGTTGATTCAAATGTTTATAGTTGCATAATACCTATGCTAGAGATAAGCAGTAGTTGCGTATACCCTTAGTATAGGGGACCCAAAGGTGAACATTTTCTAAAACCGGGAGTCGATGTTCCCGAGTATATTATATATATATATATATTTATATATATATTGATATAGTTTTCAAAACTATTAATCAAATAAGTTTTATTCGATAACTTTATTTTAAATAATGAATATTCAATAATGAATATTAGTTGAATATTCATTCGAGGACTTATGACTCTGTTTATTTTAATTAATGAATATTATTAGTTGAATATTCATTCGAGGACTTATGACTCCGTTTATTTTATGAATATTATTTTGAATATTCATTCGTGGACTTATGACTCCTCTTATTTATTAAATAATATTCTTTATTTTATTAAAGAATAATATTTCGATAATCAAACTTATTTTCGATTGTTCAAATAAAGATGATACTTTCGTATAAGTATATCTTTGGTTATTAATATCCATTCCAAGTATGAGTTTTAAAACTTCTACTTCAATTATTTTTATAAAGATTATTCTTTATGGGAATATTATTTAAATAATAATATTCAGATATTTTCTAAATATATTGGGACTGATTTATTTTATTAAATCAGCATTACTCCAAACATTCTTAAAAATGTTTTCGAGTCTTCAAAATGATTTTCTAAAAGTTAGAGCGGATCCCAAAACTCATTTTTGTATTTAAGATCTTCCTTTCGAAGGGGATTTAAATATTCGCTCAAAACCTGAGGGATCCGACTCTGTGGTGTATTTTATATTCGCAACGAGGTTGCTGTTTTGATAAATGAATTGATTACTTACCCAAAGTTCGGGAAGTAAGTCCATCTATTAAGTCGGCATAAGCAACATGGGCTCAGTGGGCGTCCATGAAAATGTAAGTGGCTCAGTGGGAGTCCATCAAATGCGTAAGTGGCTGAGTGGCAGTCCAGCATAAGGTCCTATTGCGGCCAGGGTGATGACCAGTGGGGAATTCATCCATCTACTAGTAGAAAAGGTTACTTATTGGTATCTTTGCCTGATCAGCAAGATATCAGGTTTATGCCAAAGTTTTCTCCTTTCCAAATTCATTGGATATTGCAACTCTGTTTATAATTTTCATAACAGAGGTTTTCAAGGAGTTTATGAAATGTATATATATAGGTGTACATATATATATATATATATATATATCGGGACTTAATGAAATATCTCGTAACTTCATTTCTTTCAAATGATATTTCAATGATTGAATCTATTCAAGTCTTATCTTGTAGTCTCATCAGTGTGATGAACTTTTGAAACTGATTATAACTTGAACCGTGGTAGTTCAAGTAGTATTTGGAAAAGATATAAGTATATTGGAGTATCTTGTAACTTCATCTTTTAAACTTATATCTAGTAAATGATTATCTTATGCATGTCAAAGATTTTCAGAAAAACGTTGAGACAAGGTTAGATATATGAGATCACCTTGCAACGATATTTTTACACAGTTATAAACTGGAACTCTGTGTATATTATACATGTCAGAGGATTTCAAAGATTATGAAAAGTATATATGTATATATATACTGAATATTTTACGACTTGGTCGCGTTAAGGTAACAAACTTGGTTCATTTCTTCTTGACCAAGACTTTCATGAGTACTATGAGAATGCTCATATATTGTTAATTATTATACATATTATTTCGGTGGGCTTGTTGCTCACCCTTGCTTTCTTCTTTCATCACACAACAACAGACAGACAAGATGAATAGGACCAAGCTCCCAATTTGCGAGCGGATAGGAAACGTTCCGCAGTTTCCTATAGGCGTTGATGTCGCTGTAGCTAAGGTAGGAACTACCAATAGGCTAGGCTTTCAACTTTTGATGTACCAGACTTATGTATCTTTATGAATTGTAATAATGGAAAAGAAATGTAAATTTATTCAGAAACCCTTTTAAGGTGTAACGGTTTATAATTGTGGAATAAAATGACTTGTGTTATTTTTAGTATTCATCTCTGAGACTATAACTTGTGGTGTGTGTGTGTATATTATGGGGTCACAGTACGCAGTAGTTGGTTGATTGTTAAGATTAAGTATTGATAAGGGAAATGAAACTCGTGACAACCCGAATCCCCGACCCCAGATTCGGGGGTGTTACAAATTGTACCAATATATGGTGGCAAGTGACTCTTATAGGGTGCAAACTGACTCTAATATGGTGAAGAGTGACTTACATGGTTGATTAGAGCCAAAATGTGGTCCAAAATGACTCGTATAAAAGTGGTACCAAGAGGTGGTTAAAGGATGTTAAATTGCATGTTGATGATGTTAACATGTCAATTGTACCAATATATGGTGGAAAGTGACTCTTGTAGGGTGCAAAGTGACTCCAATATGGTGAAGAGTGATTTACATGGTTTATTAGAACCAAAATATGGCCCAAAATTAACTCGTATAAATGTGGTACCAAGAGGTGCTTAAAGGAAGTAAAATTGTATGTATATGATGTTAAAAGGTAAATTGTACCAATATATGGTGGCAAGTGACTCTTATAGGGTGAAAAGTGACTCTAATATAGTGAAGAGTGACTTACATGGTTGATTAGAGTCAAAATGTGGCCTAAAATTGACTCATATACAAGTAGTACCAAGAGGTGGTTAAAGATGTTAAATTGCATGTTGATGATGTTAACATGTCAATTGTACCAATATATGGTGGCAGGTGACTCTTATAGGGTGCAAAGTGACTCTAATATGGTGTAGAGTGATTTACATGGTTGATTAGAGCCAAAATGTGGCCCAAAATTGACTCGTATAATGTGGTACCAAGAGGTGGTTAAAGGAAGTCAAATTGCATGTATATGTATATGATGTTATCATGTAAATGTACCAATATATGGTGGCAAGTGACTCTAATAGGGTGCAAAGTGACTCTAACATGGTGAAGAGTGACTTACATGTTTGATTAGAGCCAAAATGCGGCCCAAAATTGACTCGTATAAAAGTGGTACCAAGAGGTGGTTAAAGGATGTTAATTTGTATGTTGATGATATTAACATGTCAATTGTACCAATATATGGTGGCAAGTGACTCTTATAGATTTCAAAGTGACTCTAATATGGTGAAGAGTGATTTACATGGTTGATTAGAGCCAAAATGTGGCCCAAAATTGACTCGTGTAAATGTGGTACCAAGAGGTGGTTAAAGGATGTTAAATTGTATATTGATGATATTAAAATGTCAATTGTACCAATATATGGTGGCAAGTGACTCTTATAGGGTGCAAATTGACTCTAATATGCTGAAGAGTGACTTACATGGTTGATTATAGCCAAAATGTGGCCCAAAATTGACTCGTATAAAAGTGGTACCAAGAGGTGGTTAAAGGATGTTAAATTGCATGTTGATGATATTAACATGTCAATTGTACCAATATATGGTGGCAAGTAACTCTTATAGGGTGCAAAGTGACTCTAATATAGTGAAGAGTGACATACATGGTTGATTAGAGCAAAAATCTGGCCCAAAATTAATTCGTATAAATGTGGTACCAAGAGGTGGTTGAAGGATGTTAAATTGCATGTTAATGATGTTAAAAGGTCAATTGTACCAATATATGGTGGCAAGTGACTCTTATAGGGTGCAAACTGACTCTAATATCGTGAAAAGTGACTTACATGGTTGATTAGAGCCAAAATATGGCCCAAAATTGACCCGTTTAAAAGTGGTACCAAGAGGTGGTTAAAGATGATAAATTGCATGTTGATGATGTTAACATGTCAATATACCAATATATGGTGGTAAGTGACTCTAATAGGGTGCAAAGTGACTCTAATATGGTGAAGAGTGACTTACATGTTTGATTAGAGCCAAAATACGGCCCAAAATTGACTCGTATAAAAGTGGTACCAAGAGGTGGTTAAAGGATGTTAATGTGCATGCTGATGATGTTAACATGTCAATTGTACCAATATATGGTGGCAAATGACTCTTATAGGGTGCAAAGTGACTCAAATATGGTGAAGAGTGACTTACATGGTTGATTAGAGCCAAAATGTGGCCCAAAATTGACTCGTATAAAAGTGGTACTAAGAGGTGGTTAAAGGATGTTAAATTGCATTTTGATGATGTTAACATGTCAATTATACCAATATATGGTGGCAAGTGACTCTTATAGAGTGCAAATTTGAAAGGAATATGTCCTAAGTCCAATCATGAATTAGGATTTAGGAATAACTTCCTGTGTAATTTGTTTTGATTTCATTGATATTAATAAAAGACTTGTTTTGTTTTTAATACGGGCTCTATCTATTTAAGTGTTTAAATAAGATATACCATAGTTTAGAGTAAAGCTTCTTATGGATTATGATGAGATCATAATCGTGAGACCTAAAAGATGATAACTCTAAACTTAAATAGTTCCTAGTCGTAGGATTACTAACTGGAAATTAATAATCCGCAGAGATCGGTACATACTATTCTTGCTTCATTATGAAGGATGTCTGTTCTCATAGACATTTGTGTGGTGACACTATAGCTAGTATATAGGTGCTTATTATGGAATAAGTTCACTGAACATGACTCGCACAGTTGAACAACTGATGGAGTTCACTCACATGTCAGCAGTTGTTCACATAGTGATAGTTGTACAAGTATCCTTAGATTTGAGGTCATCATAGTCATCTTGTGTACACTGAACTATGCTTTGGTTTAGTTCTTAGTCTCCGGGGACAATTATTAGGGCTCTTCTGGGTATAGGAATTTGTACAGGAAGATAGTGTATGATCAATAAAGGATCTACCCCTTCCAGTGAAGGAAGCGAATGTTCAAGGCTGATCCACTTATGCTAGTTCAGGAATCTCTGGCCAGAGTGAATGAAATTAGAAAGGAGTTTCTAATTTGCATAGAACTACGCATAGTAAATGGAAAGCAAGTGATTAAATTAGATAGACTTGACACGAGATCCATGCCTTGTATTTAATCGGGACATTGTAGGGTAGAAGGAGTTTATTGTACGGTAACTATTCACTGAATAGGTTCTTGGTATTCTAAGCAGTGAATTCATATTATCCGGATAGTCGCGATATGCTGAGAAGTATCCCTCACGATGTAGAATAAATGTGATTGATTAATTAATCATATTTAATAAATTAGAGAATTTATATAAATAATGATAAAATAGTTTTATTATTATTTATTTCTACTACCGGCTTAATATTGAACCTACAGGGTCACACCATAAAAAGAGAATGATTTAATGGTGGAGGAATTAATTAATAATGGATAATAATTATTTATTTGTGAAATAAATAATTAATTGGCAAATTTAATAATTGATTAAATGAGATTTAATTAATTATAAATTTATTAAGAAAAGTTCTTAATATTATTAATTAAGGATTTAATTTTTGGAAAATAAATCAAGAGAGAGAATTATTTCTAAAGTGTTTAGAAAAAGGATTAATAATTAAAAGGTGTTTTAATTATTAATGAGAATAATAAATGGGATAATAATAATATTATTTATGGGAAAATTTCAGCTGAAAATTTTGCCTATAAATACACTATTATAGACCCTATTTTATTCTAACCAACAACCAACCCGAAAACCCAAAAAGTTTGGAAAACCCAATTCTCTCCACCTCCTTCCTCCTCCTTAACATCGTTTTCTTGGTGGATACCGGTGGAGTGCTTCACACTTGAGGAGCAACTGCTAAGGATCTCTGATCGTTGTCTCCGAATTATTTTAAAAGATTAGATTAGATCCCTCAAATTTTTATTCACGATTTATATGCTTTTATTTGGATTTTGTATGTGTAGAAGTGTTTTACCATGACCCCGCTGTGTTAAAAATCTAAGATTGGTATCAGAGCATAGGTTGTATGCATATAGATCTGTGGTAAAAATTTCAGAATTTTATGTGCTTGTATGAATTAATTATGATTTTTACAAGTTATATCATGGATTAATTTTGTCTGATGAGAAATCGTTTCTCAGAATAATTTTGAATGTTGATCTGGGTTCTACAAGTGTTGTAGAGCGTCTGGGTATTTTTTTCATAATTTTATGATGTATAGATTTTTTATTATGAATTTTTGAAGTTCTTACAATTAAATTCGTAATTAAATAATCATATATATATATTAATTGTTAGTAAGTATATATATATAAATCTGTTGTACTTCTGTTGTTGCTGTCTGTGCTGCACGGGGAAAAGACAGAGGGAACAGGTCTGGCGGCACGGAATTCCATGGGCGGCGGCGGCGGCTGCTGAAAAAGAAAAAAAATATTAGGGTTTCGCGCATTCCGGGAATGCGTTACACCCCTATGGCGCATTCACGGAATGCGTTACACCTTTGTAACGCATCACCGGAATGCGTTACAGGGCTTGTAACGCGTTCCTGTAATGCGTTACAGCCCGTCTGTTGATTTTAAAATTGATTTTCTGGGAGTTTCGTAAATCCGTTTTGGGCGTGCAATATACCGTTGGATTCGTTTTTCCGAGACGGATCTAATGGAGTGATCAATTTTAGTTTATATAAAAGTTTTGAACTGTTTATATTCCATGAAGTGTTTTAAAGCTGTTTTTTGATCGTTTGAATTGATTTTAAATGCTTCTTGTGATACATAGAGATGTATATTGCTTGTTCTAATGTGCTAGATGATGTAACATGCCTACCTTGATGTTTATTCATGTTGATATATGTGATATATGCTTAGTTTTTCATGCGATGATAGATTTAGGTGAACTTAAATAAACATAAGGCGTTTGTTAGACAACCTAGTATAGTGAAATTGTTTCATAACCTTAATAATAATATTATGAATACAATCATGAGATTCTTGTGTTTATGAAACACGTAATTGAATATGAATTTTTGATATGAGAGAAAGGATGATTCTGTCAACAACAGATTTCTATCTGTAAGAAAGGGTTATTAAGTGACGCCTCTTAACAATGCTCCACCCGATCTGGGAATCATCTGATTATTGATTATTGATTTGAAATATTTAATTTAAAAGGAAGAATCTCTTTATAATATGATTATGATTGTAACGTAATATAATCCCTCTAAAATTAAATAATATCAAGTAGTAATTGGCCAATGACACAACGGGCTTGTGTCGGTCATAGCCTTCCAACATGGTAGAAAGTAGTTCTTATTTTTGAATCATTGTCATTTCGTGCCACAACCGAGGGCTTTGATTTCGAAATAAGAAATACTTGTCTATTACATAGAGATGTGTACATTGAATTAGAATCTAAAGGTCGTTACGTGCCACAGCCGTGGGCCTTTGGGGACTGATTCAATTATACGGAATGTTGGGTTAGACTTGACTTAGAATATTGAGTTTATCATGCCACAGCCGTGACTCAATTATTCAAGAGGCTAAAGTTTGATTAGGGAATAACATTAGATGTAATTGACAAGAGTTGTCTGCCTATTGAACATTACATGGTGTTTCGTGCCACAGCCGAGGTTGTGTAATGGAATGTAGGATCCCTATTCCCACTAGCATTATGAATGCTTAATTTTTCACGTAGGGGGTTGAATAAATTAGGAAAACTAGTGGGAGCCACTTATGAATAAAGACCCGATTCATATAGTGTTTTGAAATGAAATCGAATATTTGCTAAGTGTTGTTATATGTTTATCATTTACAGATTTACTTTGTACGTTATGTCTTCTGCACTATCACTCAGGAGCATACTGGATGCTCACAAATTGACTGGTCCTAATTATGCTGACTGGCTTTGAAACTTGATAATTGTTCTCAGGATTGAGAAGCTGGAATACGTGATTGACTCACCTAAGCCTACTGAACCTGCTAGTGATGCACATAATGATGAACATGTTGTGTATCGTAAGTGGATAGATGATGCAAATGTTGCTCAATGCATCATGCTAGCTTCCATAAACATTGAGCTACAGAAGCAACATGAGCATATGGATGCTCACACTATCCTCATGCATCTACAAGAGTTGTATGATGTGGCGGGGAGGATAGCTCGATATGAGATATCGAAGGAGCTGTTCGGTTGTAGGATGTCTGAGGGATCATCTGTGAATGACCATGTACTTAAGATGATCAATTTGATTGAACGTCTTGGACAACTTGGTTTTGCCATGGATGGGGAGCTGAGCCAAGACTTGGTCTTGCAATCGCTTCTGAGTTCATTCTCGCAGTTTGTTGTGAACTTTCATATGAATAAGTTGGATGTCAGCCTGCCTGAACTCCACAATATGTTGAAGACTGCGGAATTGAATTTTCCACCTAAGAAGAGTTCTGTTCTTCTAATTGGTGAAGGTTCCAATCCTAAGAAAAGGAAGAGGAACTCTTCCAAGAAGAAGAAAGTAGGTGAAGAAAAGCCGGTTCCACCAAAAGCTGAAGACCCCAAGAGCAAAGTTGTTTGCTTTCACTGTAACAAGGTGGGGCACTGGAAGAGTAACTACAAGGTTTACCTTGCAGAATTGAAGAAGAAGAAGGGTAGTGAGACTACCGCTTCTGATTCAAGTATGTTCATGATAGAAGTGAATATGTCATTAAATCAAATTTCTACTTGGGTATTAGATATCGCCTGTGGTTCTCATATCTGCAATTTGTTGCAGGGACCAAGGAGAAGTAGGACTCTTGAGGAAGAGGGGGTGATTCTACTGATGGAAATGGAGCAAGAATTGCTGCTGAAGATGTAGAATCATTTCATTTACATAGGCCTACGGGCAAGACTATTGTTTGAAATAATTGTTATTTTGTTCCCTCGATTGTGAGGAATATTATTCCCATGTTAGACTTGGCTGGATTTTCATTTATTACTGAGAATAATGAATGTTCTATTCTTAGAGATAATATTCTTTATGGACTTGGTACTTTAAATAATGGTCTGTTTATATGTGACATAATTTACTTCAGATTAAACAAACTAATAAAAGAAAAGGGATGATGAAAATCTCACTTTATAGTGGCACTGCAGTCTCCATTTAGTAGACATGGAGAGAGGACTGCAAATTTGCTAGAAATGGTACACATAGATGTATGTGGACCAATGTCTAAGCAAGCCATGGGTGGATTTTCATACTTCATTACTTTCATAGATGATAGATCTGGATTCGGATATGTGTTTGATGAAACACAAGTCTGAGGCCTTTGAAAAGTTCAAAGGATATAAGTATGAAGTGGAGAAACAACCAAACATAGTATTATAACTCTTCGATCAGATCGAGGTAGTGAATACTTTAATGGAGTGTTTCTAGATTATCTCTAAGTAAATGGTATAGTCTCCCACTGGACTCCTCCAGATTGGTATCTGAAAGGAGAAATCGAACTTTGTTAGACATAGTTCGGTCCATGATGAGCTATGCAAATCTTTCAGTATTCCTATGGGGTTCTGCATTGGAAACCTCAGCATATTTACTGAATATGGTGCCTTCCAAAATCTGTTCCTCAAACTTCGTATGAGATATGGAAAGAAAGGAAACCGAATCTTAAACACGTTAAGATTTGGGGATATCCAGCTTATGTCAAGAAAGTTGACCCAGATAAGCTGGAATATCGATCCGTAAAATGTGATTTTGTGGGATATCCTAAAGAGACTTTAGGGTATTACTTTTACACCGATCATCGGGTTTTTGTCTCCAGACATGCTACCTTCTTGGAAAAGGAGTTTATCCTTGAAGGAAACAGTGGGAGCAAAATTGAACTTGATGAAGTACAAGAAGCACAAACTACTACAGATCGAGTGGAAACACCTGTTCTAACTGAACAACCTTTTGTGGAATAGCCCATTCATAGGTCAGGGAGAGTGTCTCGCCAACCTGAGAGGTAATATGGCCTTGTCATTTAGAATGACAATGAGTTGTCGATCATTAATGATGACGACCCTGTGACCTATAATGAGGCTATGAGTAGTATTGACTAAGAAAAATGGCATAGTGCCATGAAATCCAGAATGGAATCTATGTATATGGTATACAAAAGATAGATTATAGCAGATGGCCAGGTGGAGACCTTTAAGGCCAGGCTTTTGAGAAAAGGATTCAAACAAAGGCAATGGATTGACTTTGATGAAACCTTTTACCTGTAGCCCTGTTAAAATCAGTTCGGATTTTGCTTGCGAATGCTTCTTACTACGACTATGTGATCTAGCAAATAGCTAGATTGTTTTCTTTCCAAGGGAAATGAAAACCTAGTGTGTAAGCTGCTGTGAACCATATGTGGTTTAAAGCAAGCTTCTCGAAAGATGGAACATTCGTTTTGATGAGACAATCAAAGAGTTTGATTTTATCAAAAACGTAGATGAATCATGCGTCTACAAAAGGGTTAGTGGGAGCGTGGTAACATTTCTTATATTGTATTGAATTAGAGTTGACACATATAACAACATAGCAGACCCACTCACAAAGCTACTTTATGAAAGTCACTTTGATCGTCATAAAGACAAGATGGGTATTAGATACCAGAGTGATTGGCTTTAGTACAAGTGGGAGATTGAAATGAATATGTCCTAAGTCCAATCATGAATTAGGATTTAGG
Organism: Apium graveolens; assembly: GCF_009905375.1. Classification (NCBI taxonomy): domain Eukaryota; kingdom Viridiplantae; phylum Streptophyta; class Magnoliopsida; order Apiales; family Apiaceae; genus Apium; species Apium graveolens. The sequence continues at coordinate 39,438,326 of NC_133657.1, read as the reverse complement.
AATAACTTCCTGTGTAATTTGTTTTGATTTCATTGATATTAATAAAAGACTTGTTTTGTTTTTATTACGGGCTCTATCTATTTAAGTGTTTAAATAAGATATACCATAGTTTAGAGTAAAGCTTTTTATGGATTATGATGAGATCATAATAGTGAGACCTAAAAGATGATAACTCTAAACTTAAATAGTTCCTGGTCGTAGGATTACTAACTGGTAATTAATAATTCGTAGAGATTGGTACATACTATGCTTGCTTCGTTATGAAGGATGTCTGTTCTCATAGACATTTGTGTGGTGATACTATAGCTAGTATGTAGGTGCTTATTATGGAATAAGTTCACTGAACATGACTCGCACAGCTGAACAACTGATGGAGTTCACTCACGTGTCAGCAGTTGTTCACATAGTGATAGTTGTACAAGTATCCTTAGACTTGAGGTCATCATAGTCATCTTGTGTACACTGAACTATGCTTTGGTTCAGTTCTTAGTCTCCAGGGACAATTATTAGGGCTCTTCTGGGTATAGGAATTTGTACACGAAGATAGTGTATGATCAATAAAGGATCTACCCCTTCCAGTGAAGGAAGCGAATGTTCAAGGCTGATCCACTTATGCTAGTTCAGGAATCTCTGGCCAGAGTGAATGAAATTAGAAAGGAGTTTCTAATTTGCATAGAACTACGCATAGTAAATGGAAAGCAAGTGATTAAATTAGATAGGCTTGACACGAGATCCATGCCTTGTATTTAATCGGGACATTGTAGGGTAGAAGGAGTTTATTGTAGGGTAACTATTCACTGAATAGGTTCTTGGTATTCTAAGCAGTGAATTCATATTATCCGGATAGTCGCGACATGCTGAGAAGTATCCCTCACGATGTAGAATAAATGTGATTGATTAATTAATCATATTTAATAAATTAGAGAATTTATATAAATAATGATAAAATAGTTTTATTATTATTTATTTCTACTACCGGCTTAATATTGAACCTACAGGGTCACACCATAAAAAGAGAATGATTTAATGGTGGAGGAATTAATTAATAATGGCTAATAATTATTTATTTGTGAAATAAATAATTAATTGACAAATTTAATAATTGATTAAATGAGATTTAATTAATTATAAATTTATTAAGAAAAGTTCTTAATATTATTAATTAAGGATTTAATTTTTGGAAATTAAATCAAGAGAGAGAATTATTTCTAAAGTGTTTAGAAAAAGGATTAATAATTAAAAGGTGTTTTAATTATTAATGAGAATAATAAATGGAATAATAATAATATTATTTATGGGAAAATTTCAGCTGAAAATTTTGCCAATAAATACACTATTATAGACCCTATTTTATTCTAACCAACAACCAACCCGAAAACCCAAAAAGTTTGGAAAACCCAATTCTCTCCACCTCCTTCCTCCTCCTTAACATCGTTTTCTTGGTGGATACCGGTGGAGTGCTTCACACTTGAGGAGCAACTGCTAAAAATCTCTGATCGTTGTCTCCGAATTATTTTAAAAGGTTAGATTAGATCCCTCAAATTTTTATTCACGATTTATATGCTTTTATTTGGATTTTGTATGTGTAGAAGTGTTTTACCATGACCCCGCTGTGTTAAAAATCCAAGATTGGTATCAGAGCATAGGTTGTATGCATATAGATCTGTGGTAAAAATTTCAGAATTTTATGTGCTTGTATGAATTAATTATGATTTTTACAAGTTATATCATGGATTAATTTTGTCTGATGAGAAATCATTTCTCAGAATAATTTTGAATGTTGATCTGGGTTCTATAAGTGTTGTAGAGCGTCTGGGTATTTTTTTCATAATTTTATGATGTATAGATTTTTTATTATGAATTTTTGAAGTTCTTACAATTAAATTCGTAATTAAATAATCATATATATATATTAATTGTTAGTAAGTATATATATATAAATCTGCTGTACTTCTGCTGTTGCTGTCTGTGCTGCACGGGGAAAAGACAGAGGGAACAGGTCTGGCGGCACGGAATTCCATGGGCGGCGGCGGCGGCTGCTGAAAAAGAAAAAAAAATATTAGGGTGTCGCGCATTCCGGGAATGCGTTACACCCCTGTGGCGCATTCACGGAATGCGTTACACCTTTGTAACGCATCACCGGAATGCGTTACAGGGCTTGTAACGCGTTCCTGTAATGCGTTACAGCCCGTCTGTTGATTTTAAAATTGATTTTCTGGGAGTTTCGTAAATCCGTTTTGGGCGTGCAATATACCGATGGATTCGTTTTTCCGAGACGGATCTAATGGAGTGATCAATTTTAGTTTATATAAAAGTTTTGAACTGTTTATATTCCATGAAGTGTTTTAAAGCTGTTTTTTGATCGTTTGAATTGATTTTAAATGCTTCTTGTGATACATAGAGATGTATATTGCTTGTTCTAATGTGCTAGATGATGTAACATGCCTACCTTGATGTTTATTCATGTTGATATATGTGATATATGCTTAGTTTTTCATGCGATGATAGATTTAGGTGAACTTAAATAAACATAAAGCGTTTGTTAGACAACCTAGTATAGTGAAATTGTTTCATAACCTTAATAATAATATTATGAATACAATCATGAGATTCTTGTGTTTATGAAACACGTAATTGAATATGAATTTTCGATATGAGAGAAAGGATGATTCTGTCAACAACAGATTTCTATCTGTAAGAAAGGGTTATTAAGTGACGCCTCTTGACAATGCTCCACCCGATCTGGGAATCATCTGATTATTGATTATTGATTTGAAATATTTAATTTAAAAGGAAGAATCTCTTTATAATATGATTATGATTGTAACGTAATATAATCCCTCTAAAATTAAATAATATCAAGTAGTAATTGGCCAATGACACAACGGGCTTGTGTCGGTCATAGCCTTCCAACATGGTAGAAAGTAGTTCTTATTTTTGAATCATTGTCGTTTCGTGCCACAGCCGAGGGCTTTGATTTCGAAATAAGAAATACTTGTCTATTACATAGAGATGTGTACATTGAATTAGAATCTAAAGGTCGTTACGTGCCACAGCCGTGGGCCTTTGGGGACTGATTCAATTGTAGGGAATGTTGGGTTAGACTTGACTTAGAATATTGAGTTTATCATGCCACAACCGTGACTCAATTATTCAAGAGGCTAAAGTTTGATTAGGGAATAACATTAGATGTAATTGACAAGAGTTGTCTGCCTATTGAACATTACATGGCGTTTCGTGCCACAGCCGAGGTTGTGTAATAGAATGTAGGATCCCTATTCCCACTAGCATTATGAATGCTTAATTTTTCACGTAGGGGGTTGAATAAATTAGGAAAACTAGTGGGAGCCACTTATGAATAAAGACCCGATTCATATAGTGTTTTGAAATGAAATCGAATATTTGTTAAGTGTTGTTATATGTTTATCATTTACAAATTTACTTTGTACGTTATGTCTTCTGCACTATCACTCAGGAGCATACTGGATGCTCACAAATTGACTGGTCCTAATTATGCTGACTGGCTTTGAAACTTGAGAATTGTTCTCAGGATTGAGAAGCTGGAATACGTGATTGACTCACCTAAGCCTACTGAACCTGCTAGTGATGCACATAATGATGAACATGTTATGTATCGTAAGTGGATAGATGATACAAATATTGCTCAATGCATCATGCTAGCTTCCATAAACATTGAGCTACAGAAGCAACATGAGCATATGGATGCTCACACTATCCTCATGCATCTACAAGAGTTGTATGATGTGGCGGGGAGGATAGCTCGATATGAGATATCGAAGGAGCTGTTCGGTTGTAGGATGTCTGAGGGATCATCTGTGAATGACCATGTACTTAAGATGATCAATTTGATTGAACGTCTTGGACAACTTGGTTTTGCCATGGATGGGGAGCTGAGCCAAGACTTGGTCTTGCAATCGCTTCCGAGTTCGTTCTCGTAGTTTGTTGTGAACTTTCACATGAATAAGTTGGATGTCAGCCTGCCTGAACTCCACAACATGTTGAAGACTGCGGGATCGAATTTTCCCCCTAAGAAGAGTTCTGTTCTTCTAATTGGTGAAGGTTTCAATCCTAAGAAAAGGAAGAGGAACTCTTCCAAGAAGAAGAAAGTAGGTGAAGAAAAGCCGGTTCCACCAAAAGCTGAAGACCCCAAGAGCAAAGTTGTTTGCTTTCACTGTAACAAGGTGGGGCACTGGAAGAGTAACTGCAATGTTTACCTTGCAGAATTGAAGAAGAAGAAGGGTAGTGAGACTACCGCTTCTGATTCAGGTATGTTCATGATAGAAGTGAATATGTCATTAAATTAAATTTCTACTTGGGTATTAGATATCGCCTGTGGTTCTCATATCTGCAATTTGTTGCAGGGACCAAGGAGAAGTAGGACTCTTGCGGAAGAGGAGGTGATTCTACTGATGGAAATGGAGCAAGAGTTGCTGCTGAAGATGTAGAATCATTTCATTTACATAGGCCTACGGGCAAGACTATTGTTTGAAATAATTGTTATTTTGTTCCCTCGATTGTGAGGAATATTATTCCCATGTTAGACTTGGCTGGATTTTCATTTATTATTGAGAATAATGAATGTTCTATTCTTAGAGATAATATTCTTTATGGACTTGGTACTTTAAATAATGGTCTGTTTATATGTGACATAATTTACTTCAGATTGAACAAACTAATAAAAGAAAAGGGATGATGAAAATCTCACTTTATAGTGGCACTGTAGTCTCCATTTAGTAGACATGGAGAGAGGACTGCAAATTTGCTAGGAATGGTACACACAGATGTATGTGGACCAATGTCTAAGCAAGCCATGGGTGGATTTTCATACTTCATTACTTTCATAGATGATAGATCTGGATTCAGATATGTGTTTGATGAAACACAAGTCTGAGGCCTTTGAAAAGTTCAAAGAATATAAGTATGAAGTAGAGAAACAATCAAACATAGTATTATAACTCTTCGATCAGATCGAGGTGGTGAATACTTTAATGGAGTGTTTCTAGATTATCTCTAAGTAAATGGTATAGTCTCCCACTGGACTCCTCCAGATTGGTATCTGAAAGGAGAAATCGAACTTTGTTAGACATAGTTCGGTCCATGATGAGCTATGCAAATCTTCCAGTATTCCTATGGGGTTATGCATTGGAAACCTCAGCATATTTACTGAATATGGTGCCTTCCAAAATCTGTTCCTCAAACTTCGTATGAGATATGGAAAGAAAGGAAACCGAGTCTTAAACACGTTAAGATTTGGGGATATCCAGCTTATGTCAAGAAAGTTGACCCAGATAAGCTGGAATATCGATCCGTAAAATGTGGTTTTGTGGGATATCCTAAAGAGACTTTAGGGTATTACTTTTACACCGATCATCGGGTGTTTGTCTCCAGACATGCTACCTTCTTGGAAAAGGAGTTTATCCTTGAAGGAAACAGTGGGAGCAAAATTGAACTAGATGAAGTTCAAAAAGCACAAACTACTACAGATCGAGTGGAAACACCTGTTCTAACTGAACAACCTTTTGTGGAACAGCCCATTCATAGGTCAGGGAGAGTGTCTCGCCAACCTGAGAGGTAATATGGCCTTGTCATTGAGAATGACAATGAGTTGTCTATCATTAATGATGACGACCCTGTGACCTATAATGAGGCTATGAGTAGTGTTGACTCAGAGAAATGGCATAGTGCCATGAAATCCAGAATGGAATCTTTGTACACGGTATACAAAAGATAGATTATAGCAGATGGCCAGGTGGAGACCTTTAAGGCCAGGATTTTGGGAAAAGGATTCAAACAAAGGCAATGAATTGACTTTGATGAAACCTTTTACCTGTATTCCTGTTAAAATCAGTTCGGATTTTGCTTGCGAATGCTGCTTACTACGATTATGTGATCTGGCAAATAGCTAGATTGTTTTCTTTCCAAGGGAAATGAAAACCTAGTGTGTAAGCTGCTGCGAACCATATGTGGTTTAAAGCAAGCTTCTCGAAAGATGGAACATTCGTTTTGATGTGACAATCAAAGAGTTTGATTTTATCAAAAACGTAGATGAATCATGCGTCTACAAAAGGGTTAGTGGGAGCGCGGTAACATTTCTCATATTATATTGAATTAGAGTTGACACACATAAAAACATAGCAGACTCACTCACAAAGCTACTTTATGAAAGTCACTTTGATCGTCATAAAGACAAGATGGGTATTAGATACCAGAGTGATTGGCTTTAGTACAAGTGGGAGATTGAAAGGAATATGTCCAAAGTCCAATCATGAATTAGGATTTAGGAATAACTTCCTGTGTAATCTGTTTTGATTTCATTGATATTAATAAAAGACTTGTTTTGTTTTTATTACGGGCTCTATCTATTTAAGTGTTTAAATAAGATATACCATAGTTTAGAGTAAAGCTTTTTATGGATTATGATGAGATCATAATAGTGAGACCTAAAAGATGATAACTCTAAACTTAAATAGTTCCTGGTTGTAGGATTACTAACTGGTAATTAATAATCCACAGAGATCGGTACATACTATGCTTGCTTCATTATGAAGGATGTCTGTTCTCATAGACATTTGTGTGGTGACACTATAGCTAGTATGTAGGTGCTTATTATGGAATAAGTTCACTGAACATGACTCGCACAGCGGAACAACTGATGGAGTTCACTCACGTGTCAGCAGTTGTTCACATAGTGATAGTTGTACAACTATCCTTAGACTTGAGGTCATCATAGTCATCTTGTGTACACTGAACTATGCTTTGGTTTAGTTCTTAGTCTCCAGGGACAATTATTAAGGCTCTTCTGGGTATAGGAATTTGTACACGAAGATAGTGTATGATCAATAAAGGATCTACCCCTTCCAGTGAAGGAAGCGAATGTTCAAGGCTGATCCACTTATGTTAGTTCAGGAATCTCTGGCCAGAGTGAATGAAATTAGAAAGGAGTTTCTAATTTGCATAGAACTACGCATAGTAAATGGAAAGCAAGTGATTAAATTAGATAGGCTTGACACGAGATCCATGCCTTGTATTTAATCAGGACATTGTAGGGTAGAAGGAGTTTATTGTACGGTAACTATTCACTGAATAGGTTCTTGGTATTCTAAGCAGTGAATTCATATTATCCAGATAGTCGCGAAATGCTAAGAAGTATCCCTCACGATATAGAATAAATGTGATTGATTAATTAATCATATTTAATAAATTAGAGAATTTTTATAAATAATGATAAAATAGTTAATTATTATTTATTTCTACTACCGGCTTAATATTGAACCTACAGGGTCACACCATAAAAAGAGAATGATTTAATGATGGAGGAATTAATTAATAATGGCTAATAATTATTTATTTGTGAAATAAATAATTAATTGGAAAATTTAATAATTGATTAAATGAGATTTAATTAATTATAAATTTATTAAGAAAAGTTCTTAATATTATTAATTAAGGATTTAATTTTTGGAAATTAAATCAAGAGAGAGAATTATTTCTAAAGTGTTTAGAAAAAGGATTAATAATTAAAAGGTGTTTTAATTATTAATGAGAATAATAAATGGGATAATAATAATATTATTTATGGGAAAATTTCAGCTGAAAATTTTGCCTATAAATACACTATTATAGACCCTATTTTATTCTAACCAACAACCAACCCGAAAACCCAAAAAGTTTGGAAAACCCAATTCTCTCCACCTCCTTCCTCCTCCTTAACATCGTTTTCTTGCTGGATACCGGTGGAGTGCTTCACACTTGAGGATCAACTGCTAAGGATCTCTGATCGTTGTCTCCGAATTATTTTAAAAGGTTAGATTCGATCCCTTGAATTTTTATTCACGATTTATATGCTTTTATTTGGATTTTGTTTGTGCAGAAGTGTTTTACCATTACCCCGCTGTGTTAAAAATCAAAGAAAATTGACTCTGATATGGTGAAGAGTGACATACATGGTTGATTAGAGCCAAAATGTGGTCCAAAATTGACTCGTATAAAAGTGGTACCAAGAAGTGGTTAAAGCATGTTAAATTGCATTTTAATGATGTTAACATGTCAACTGTACCAATATATGGTGGCAAGTGACTCTTATAGGGTGCAAAGTGACTCTAATATGGTGAAGAGTGACATACATGGTTGATTAAAGCCAAAATGTGGCCTAAAATTAACTGGTATGAATGTGGTACCAAGAGGTGGTTAAAGGATGTTAAATTGCATGTTGATGATGTTACAAGGTCAATTGTACCAATATATGGTGGCAAGTGACTTTTATAGGGTGCAAAGTGACTCTAATATGGAGAAGAGTGACTTACATGGTTGATTAGAGCCAAAATGTGGCTTAAAATTGACTCTTATAAATGTGGTACCAAGAGGTGGTTAAAGGATGTTAAATTACATGTTGATTATGTTAAAAGGTCAATTGTACCAATATATGGTGGCAAGTGAATCTTATAGGGTGCAAAGTGACTCTAATATGGTGAAGAGTGACTTACATGGTTGATTAAAGCCAAAATGTGGCCTAAAATTGACTGGTATAAATGTGGTACCAAGAGGTGGTTAAAGGATGTTAAATTACATGTTGATTATGTTAAAAGGTCAATTGTACCAATATATGGTGGCACGTGACTCTAATAGGGTGCAAATTGACTCTAATATGGTGAAGAGTGACTTACATGGTTGATTAGAGGCAAAATGTGGCCCAAAATTGACTCGTATAAATGTGGTACCAAGAGGTGGTTAAAGGAAGTCAAATTGCATGTATATGATTTTAACATGTCAATGTACCAATATATGGTGGCAAGTGACTCTAATAAAGTACAAAGTGACTCTAATATGGTGAAAAGTGACTTACATGTTTGATTAGAGCCAAAATGCGGCCAAAAATTGACTCGTATAAAAGTGGTACCAAGAGGTGGTTAAAGGATGTTAATGTGCATGTTGATGATGTTAACATGTCAATTGTAGCAATATATGGTGGCAAGTGACTCTTATAGGGTGCAAAGTGACTCTAATATGGTGAAGAGTGACTTACATGGTTGATTATAGCCAAAATGTGGCCCAAAATTGACTCGTATAAATGTGGTGCCAAGAGGTGGTTAAAGGATGTTAAATTGCATGTTGATGATGTTAACATGTCAATTGTACCAATATATGGTGGCAAGTGACTCTAATAGGGTGCAAATTGACTCTAATATGGTGAAGAGTGACTTACATGGTTGATTAGAGGCAAAATGTGGCCCAAAATTGACTCGTATAAATGTGGTACCAAGAGGTGGTTAAAGGAAGTCAAATTGCATGTATATGATGTTAACATGTCAATGTACCAATATATGGTGTCAAGTGACTCTAATAGGGTATAAAGTGACTCTAATATGGTGAAGAGTGACTTACATGGTTGATTAGAGCCAAAATGTGGCCTAAAATTGACTGGTATAAATGTGGTACCAAGAGGTGGTTGAAGGATTTTAAATTGCATGTTGATGATGTTAAAAGGTCAATTGTACCAATATATGGTGGCAAGTGACTCTTATAGGGTGCAAAGTGACTCTAATATGGTGAAGAGTGACTTACATGGTTGATTAGAGCCAAAATGTCGCCCAAAATTGACTCGTATAAAAGTGGTACTAAGAGGTGGTTAAAGGATATTAAATTGCATGTTGATGATGTTAACATGTCTATTGTACCAATATATGGTGGCAAGTGACTCTTATAGAGTGCAAATTGACTCTAATATGGTGAAGAGTGACTTACATGGTTGATTAGAGCCAAAATGTGGTCCAAAATGACTCGTATAAAAGTGGTACCAAGAGGTGGTTAAAGGATGTTAAATTGCATATTGATGATGTTAACATGTCAATTGTACCAATATATGGTGACAAGTGACTCTTGTAGGGTGCAAAGTGACTCCAATATGGTGAAGAGTGATTTACATGGTTGATTAGAACCAAAATGTGGCCCAAAATTGACTCGTATAAATGTGATACCAAGAGGTGCTTAAAGGAAGTAAAATTGCATGTATATGATGTTAAAATGTAAATTGTACCAATACATGGTGGCAAGTGACTCTTATAGGGTGAAAAGTGACTCTAATATAGTGAAGAGTGATTTACATGGTTGATTAGAGCCAAAATATGGCCTAAAATTGACTCGTATAAAAGTGGTACCAAGTGGTGGTTAAAGATGTTAAATTGCATGTTGATGATGTTATCATGTCAATTGTACCAATATATGGTGGCAAGTGACTCTTATAGGGTGCAAAGTGACTCTAATATGGTGAAGAGTGACATACATGGTTGATTAGAGCCAAAATGTGGCCTAAAATTGACTCATATAAATGTGGTACCAAGAGGTGGTTAAAGGATGTTAAATTGCATGTTGATGATGTTAAAAGGTCAATTGTAGCAATATATGGTGGAAAGTGACTCTTATAGGGTGGAAAGTGACTCCAATATGGTGAACAGTGATTTACATGGTTGGTTAAAACTAAAATGTGGCCCAAAATTGACTCGTATGAATGTGGTACCAAGAGGTGGTTAAAGGAAGTAAAATTGCATGTATATGATGTTAAAAGGTCAACTGTACCAATATATGGTGGCAAGTGACTCTTATATGGTAAAAAGTGACTCTAATATAGTGAAGAGTGACTTACATGGTTGATTAGAGCCAAAATGTGGACCAAAATTGACTCGTATAAAAGTGGTACCAAGAGGTGGTTAAAGGATAATAAATTGCATGTTGATGATGTTAACATGTCAATTGTACCAATATATGGTGGCAAGTGACTCTTATAGGGTGCAAAGTGACTCTAATATGGTGAAGAGTGACTTACATGGTTGATTAGAGCCAAAATGTGGCCTAAAATTGACTCGTATAAATGTGGTACCAAGAGGTGGTTAAAGGATGTTAAATTACATTTTGATTATGTTAAAAGGTCAATTGTACCAATATATGGTGGCAAGTGAATCTTATAGGGTGCAAAGTGACTCTAATATGGTGAAGAGTGACTTACATGGTTGATTAGAGCCAAAATTTGGCCCAAAATTGACTCGTATAAATGTGGTGCCAAGAGGTGGTTAAAGGATGTTAAATTGCATGTTGATGATGTAACATGTCAATTGTACCAATATATGGTGGCACGTGACTCTAATAGGGTGCAAATTGACTCTAATATGGTGAAGAGTGACTTACATGGTTGATTAGAGGCAAAATGTGGCCCAAAATTGACTCGTATAAATGTGGTACCAAGAGGTGGTTAAAGGAAGTCAAATTGCATGTATATAATTTTAACATGTCAATGTACCAATATATGGTGGCAAGTGACTCTAATAAAGTGCAAAGTGACTCTAATATGGTGAAGAGTGACTTACATGTTTGATTAGAGCCAAAATACGGCCAAAAATTGAATCGTATAAAAGTGGTACCAAGAGGTGGTTAAAGGATGTTAATGTGCATGTTGATGATGTTAACATGTCAATTGTACCAATATATGGTGGCAAGTGACGCTTATAGTGTGCAAAGTGACTCTAATATGGTGAAGAGTGACTTACATGGTTGATTATAGCCAAAATTTGGCCCAAAATTGACTCGTATAAATGTGGGGCCAAGAGGTGGTTAAAGGATGTTAAATTGCATGTTGATGATGTTAACATGTCAATTGTACCAATATATGGTGGCAAGTGACTCTAATAGGGTGCAAATTGACTCTAATATGGTGAAGAGTGACTTACATGGTTTATTAGAAGCAAAATGTGGCCCAAAATTGACTCCTATAAATGTGGTACCAAGAGGTGGTTAAAGGAAGTCAAATTGCATGTATATGATGTTAACATGTCAATGTACCAATATATGGTGTCAAGTGACTCTAATAGGGTGCAAAGTGACTCTAATATGGTGAAGAGTGACTTACATGGTTGATTAGAGCCAAAATGTGGCCTAAAATTGACTGGTATAAATGTGGTACCAAGAGGTGGTTGAAGGATGTTAAATTGCATGTTGATGATGTTAAAAGGTCAATTGTACCAATATATGGTGGAAAGTGACTCTTATAGGGTGCAAAGTGACTCTAATATGGTGAAGAGTGACTTACATGGTTGATTAGAGCCAAAATGTGGCCCAAAATTGACTAGTATGAAAGTGGTACTAAGAGGTGGTTAAAGAATATTAAATTGCATGTTGATGATGTTAACATGTCTATTGTACCAATATATAGTGGCAAGTAACTCTTATAGAGTGCAAATTGACTCTAATATGGTGAAGAGTGACTTACATGGTTGATTAGAGCCAAAATGTGGTCCAAAATGACTCGTATAAAAGTGGTACCAAGAGGTGGTTAAAGGTTGTTAAATTGCATATTGATGATGTTAACATGTCAATTGTACCAATATATGGTGGCAAGTGACTCTTGTAGGGTGCAAAGTGACTCCAATATGGTGAAGAGTGATTTACATGGTTGATTAGAACCAAAATATGGCCCAAAATTGACTCGTATAAATGTGATACCAAGAGGTGCTTAAAGGAAGTAAAATTGCATGTATATGATGTTAAAATGTAAATTGTACCAATATATGGTGGCAAGTGACTCTTATAGGGTGAAAAGTGACTCTAATATAGTGAAGAGTGATTTACATGGTTGATTAGAGCCAAAATGTGGCCTAAAATTGACTCGTATAAAAGTGGTACCAAGTGGTGGTTATAGATGTTAAATTGCATGTTGATGATGTTAACATGTCAATTGTACCAATATATGGTGGCAGGTGACTCTTATAGGGTGCAAAGTGACTCTAATATGGTGTAGAGTGATTTACATGGTTGATTAAAGCCAAAATATGACCCAAAATTGACTCGTATAATGTGGTACCAAGAGGTGGTTAAAGGAAGTCAAATTGCATGTATATGTATATGATTTTAACATGTCAATGTAACAATATATGGTGGCAAGTGACTCTAATAGGGGGCAAAGTGACTCTAATATGGTGAAGAGTGACTTATATGTTTGATTAGAGCCAAAATGCAGCCCAAAATTGACTCATATAAAACTGGTTCCAAGAGGTGGTTAAAGGATGTTAATTTGCATGTTGATCATGTTAACATGTCAGTTGTACCAATATATGCTGACAAGTGACTGTTATAGGGTGCAAAGTGACTCTAATATGATGAAGAGTGACTTACATGGTTGATTAGAGCCAAAATATGGCCCAAAATTGACTCGTATAAAAGTGGTAGTAAGAGGTGGTTAAAGGATGTTAAATTGCATGTTGATGATGTTAACATGTCAATTGTACCAATATATGGTGGAAAGTGACTCTTATAGGGTGCAAAGTGACTCTAATATGGTGAAGAGTGACATACATGGTTGATTAGAGCCAAAATGTGGCCTAAAATTGACTGGTATAAATGTGGTACCAAGAGGTGGTTGAAGGATGTTAAATTGCATGTTGATGATGTTAAAAGGTCAATTGTACCAATATATGGTGGCAAGTGACTCTTATAGGGTGCAAAGTGACTCTAATATGGTGAAGAGTGACTTACATGGTTGATTAGAGCCAAAATGTGGCCCAAAATTGACTCGTATAAAAGTGGTACTAAGAGGTGGTTAAAGGATATTAAATTTCATGTTGATGATGTTAACATGTCTATTGTACTAATATATGGTGGCAAGTGACTCTTATAGAGTGCAAATTGACTCTAATATGGTGAAGAGTGACTTACATGGTTGATTAGAGCCAAAATGTGGTCCAAAATGACTCGTATAAAAGTGGTACCAAGAGGTGGTTAAAGGATGTTAAATTGCATATTGATGATGTTAACATGTCAATTGTACCAATATATGGTGGCAAGTGACTCTTGTAGGGTGCAAAGTGACTCCAATATGGTGAAGAGTGATTTACATGATTAGAACCAAAATGTGGCCCAAAATTGACTCGTATAAATGTGATACCAAGAGGTGCTTCAAGGAAGTAAAATTGCATGTATATGATGCTAAAATGTAAATTGTACCAATATATGGTGGCAAGTGACTCTTTTAGGGTGCAAAGTGACTCTAATATGGTGAAGAGTGACTTACATGTTTGATTAGAGCCAAAATGCGGCCCAAAATTGACTCATATAAAAGTGGTTCCAAGAGGTGGTTCAAGGATGTTAATTTGCATGTTGATCATGTTAACATGTCAGTTGTACCAATATATGGTAGCAAGTGACTCTTATAGGGTGCAAAGTGACTCTAATATGATGAAGAGTGACTTACATGGTTGATTAGAGCCAAAATGTGGCCCAAAATTGACTCGTATAAAAGTGGTAGTAAGAGGTGGTTAAAGGATGTTAAATTGCATGTTGATGATGTTAACATGTCAATTGTACCAATATATGGTGGCAAGTGACTCTTATAGGGTGCAAATTGACTCTAATAAGGTGAAGAGTGACTTACAGGTTGATTAGAGCCAAAATGTGGTCCAAAATTGACTCGTATAAAAGTGGTACCAAGAGGTGGTTAAAGGATGTTAAATTACATGTTGATAATGTTAACATGTCAATTGTACCAATATATGGCGGCAAGTGACTCTTATAGGGTGCAAAGTGACTCTAATATGGTGAAGAGTGACATGGTTTATTAGAGCCAAAATGTGGCCTAAAATTGACTCGTATAAATGTGGTACCAAGAGGTGGTTAATGGATGTTAAATTGCACGTTGATGATGTTAAAAGGTGAATTGTACCAATATATGGTGGCAAGTGACTCTTATAGGGTGCAAAGTGTCTATAATATGGTGAAGAGTGACTTAGATGGTTTATTAGAGCCAAAATGTGGCCTAAAATTGACTCGTATAAATGTGGTACCATGAGGTGGTTAAAGGATGTTAAATTGCATGTTGATGATGTTGAAAGGTCAATTGTACCAATATATGGTGGCAAGTGACTCTTATAGGGTGCAAAGTGACTCCAATATGGTGAAGAGTGATTTACATGATTGATTAGAACCAAAATATGGCCCAAAATTGACTCGTATAAATGTGGTACCAAGAGGTGGTTAAAGGAAGTAAAATTGCATGTATATGATGTTAACATGTCAATGTGGCAAGTGACTCTTATAGGGTGTAAAGTGACTCTAATATGGTGAAGAGTGACTTACATGGTTGAATAGAGCCAAAATGTGGCCCAAAATTGACTCGTATAAAAGTGGTACAAAGAATTGGTTAAAGGATGTTAAATTGCATGTTGATGATGTTAACAAGTCAATTGTACCAATATATGGTGGAAAATGACTCTTATAGGGTGCAAAGTGACTCTAATATGGTGAAGAGTGATTTACATGGTTGATTAGAACCAAAATATGGCCCAAAATTGACTCGTATAAATGTGATACCAAGAGGTGCTTAAAGGAAGTAAAATTGCATGTATATGATGTTAAAATGTAAATTGTACCAATATATGGTGGCAAGTGACTCTTATAGGGTGAAAAGTGACTCTAATATAGTGAAGAGTGATTTACATGGTTGATTAGAGCCAAAATGTGGCCTAAAATTGACTCGTATAAAAGTGGTACCAAGTGGTGGTTATAGATGTTAAATTGCATGTTGATGATGTTAACATGTCAATTGTACCAATATATGGTGGCAGGTGACTCTTATAGGGTGCAAAGTGACTCTAATATGGTGTAGAGTGATTTACATGGTTGATTAAAGCCAAAATATGACCCAAAATTGACTCGTATAATGTGGTACCAAGAGGTGGTTAAAGGAAGTCAAATTGCATGTATATGAATATGATTTTAACATGTCAATGTAACAATATATGGTGGCAAGTGACTCTAATAGGGGGCAAAGTGACTCTAATATGGTGAAGAGTGACTTATATGTTTGATTAGAGCCAAAATGCAGCCCAAAATTGACTCATATAAAACTGGTTCCAAGAGGTGGTTAAAGGATGTTAATTTGCATGTTGATCATGTTAACATGTCAGTTGTACCAATATATGCTGACAAGTGACTGTTATAGGGTGCAAAGTGACTCTAATATGATGAAGAGTGACTTACATGGTTGATTAGAGCCAAAATGTGGCCCAAAATTGACTCGTATAAAAGTGGTACTAAGAGGTGGTTAAAGGATATTAAATTTCATGTTGATGATGTTAACATGTCTATTGTACTAATATATGGTGGCAAGTGACTCTTATAGAGTGCAAATTGACTCTAATGTGGTACCAAAAGGTGGTTGAAGGATGTTAAATTGCATGTTGATGATGTTAAAAGGTCAATTGTACCAATATATGATGGCAAGTGACTCTTATAGGGTGCAAAGTGACTCTAATATGGTGAAGAGTGACTTACATGGTTGATTAGAGCCAAAATGTGGCCCAAAATTGACTCGTATAAAAGTGGTACTAAGAGGTGGTTAAAGGATATTAAATTTCATGTTGATGATGTTAACATGTCTATTGTACTAATATATGGTGGCAAGTGACTCTTATAGAGTGCAAATTGACTCTAATATGGTGAAGAGTGACTTACATGGTTGATTAGAGCCAAAATGTGGTCCAAAATGACTCGTATAAAAGTGGTACCAAGAGGTGGTTAAAGGATGTTAAATTGCATATTGATGATGTTAACATGTCAATTGTACCAATATATGGTGGCAAGTGACTCTTGTAGGGTGCAAAGTGACTCCAATATGGTGAAGAGTGATTTACATGGTTGATTAGAACCAAAATGTGGCCCAAAATTGACTCGTATAAATGTGATACCAAGAGGTGCTTCAAGGAAGTAAAATTGCATGTATATGATGATAAAATGTAAATTGTACCAATATATGGTGGCAAGTGACTCTTTTAGGGTGCAAAGTGACTCTAATATGGTGAAGAGTGACTTACATGTTTGATTAGAGCCAAAATGCGGCCCAAAATTGACTCATATAAAAGTGGTTCCAAGAGGTGGTTCAAGGATGTTAATTTGCATGTTGATCATGTTAACATGTCAGTTGTACCAATATATGGTAGCAAGTGACTCTTATAGGGTGCAAAGTGACTCTAATATGATGAAGAGTGACTTACATGGTTGATTAGAGCCAAAATGTGGCCCAAAATTGACTCGTATAAAAGTGGTAGTAAGAGGTGGTTAAAGGATGTTAAATTGCATGTTGATGATGTTAACATGTCAATTGTACCAATATATGGTGGCAAGTGACTCTTATAGGGTGCAAATTGACTCTAATAAGGTGAAGAGTGACTTACAGGTTGATTAGAGCCAAAATGTGGTCCAAAATTGACTCGTATAAAAGTGGTACCAAGAGGTGGTTAAAGGATGTTAAATTGCATGTTGATAATGTTAACATGTCAATTGTACCAATATATGGCGGCAAGTGACTCTTATAGGGTGCAAAGTGACTCTAATATGGTGAAGAGTGACATGGTTTATTAGAGCCAAAATGTGGCCTAAAATTGACTCGTATAAATGTGGTACCAAGAGGTGGTTAAAGGATGTTAAATTGCATGTTGATGATGTTAAAAGGTGAATTGTACCAATATATGGTGGCAAGTGACTCTTATAGGGTGCAAAGTGTCTATAATATGGTGAAGAGTGACTTAGATGGTTTATTAGAGCCAAAATGTGGCCTAAAATTGACTCGTATAAATGTGGTACCATGAGGTGGTTAAAGGATGTTAAATTGCATGTTGATGATGTTGAAAGGTCAATTGTACCAATATATGGTGGCAAGTGACTCTTATAGGGTGCAAAGTGACTCCAATATGGTGAAGAGTGATTTACATGATTGATTAGAACCAAAATATGGCCCAAAATTGACTCGTATAAATGTGGTACCAAGAGGTGGTTAAAGGAAGTAAAATTGCATGTATATGATGTTAACATGTCAATTGTACCAATATATGGTGGCAAGTGACTCTTATAGGGTGTAAAGTGACTCTAATATGGTAAAGAGTGACTTACATGGTTGAATAGAGCCAAAATGTGGCCCAAAATTGACTCGTATAAAAGTGGTACAAAGAATTGGTTAAAGGATGTTAAATTGCATGTTGATGATGTTAACAAGTCAATTGTACCAATATATGGTGGAAAATGACTCTTATAGGGTGCAAAGTGACTCTAATATGGTGAAGAGTGACTTACATGGTGATTAGATCCAAAATGTGACCTAAAATTGACTCGTATAAATGTGGTACCAAGAGGTGGTTAAAGGATGTTAAATTGCATGTTGATGATGTTAAAAAGTCAATTGTAGCAATATATGGTGGAAAGTGACTCTTATAGGGTGCAAAGTGACTCCAATATGGTCAAGAGTGATTTACATGATTGATTAGAACCAAAATGTGGCCCAAAATTGACTCGTATAAATGTGGTACCAAGAGGTGGTTAAAGGAAGTAAAATTGCATGTATATGATGTTAAAAGGTCAATTGTACCAATATATGGTGGCAAGTGTCTCTTATAGGGTGAAACGTGACTCTAATATAGTGAAGAGTGACTTACATGGTTGATTAGAGCCAAAATGTGGCCCAAAATTGACTCGTATAAAAGTGGTACCAAGAGGTGGTTAAAGGATATTAAATTGCATGTTGATGATGTTAACATGTCAATTGTACCAATATATGGTGGCGAGTGACTCTTATAGGGTACAAAGTGACTCTAATATGGTGAAGAGTGACTTACATGGTTGATTTGAGCGAAAATGTGGCCTAAAATTGACTCGTATAAATGTGGTACCAAGAGGTGGTTAAAGGATGTTAAATTACATGTTGATTATGTTAAAAGGTCAATTGTACCAATATATCATGGCAAGTGACTCTTATAGGGTTCAAAGTGACTCTAATATGGTGAAGAGTGACTTACATGGTTGATTAGAGCCAAAATGTGACCTAAAATTGACTCGTATAAATGTCGTACCAAGAGGTGGTTAAAGGATGTTAAATTGCATGTTGATGATTTTAAAAGGTCAATTGTACCAATATATGGTGGCAAGTGACTCTTATAGGGTGCAAAGTGACTCTAATATGGTAAAGAGTGACTTACATGGTTGAATAGAGCCAAAATGTGGCCCAAAATTGACTCGTATAAAAGTGGTACCAAGAGGTGGTTAAAGGATGTTAAATTGCATGTTGATGATGTTAACATGTCAATTGTACCAATATATGGTGGCAAATGACTCTTATAGGGTGCAAAGTGACTCTAATTTGGTGAAGAGTGACTTACATGGTTGATTAGAGCGAAAATGTGACCTAAAATTGACTCATATAAATGTGGTACCAAGAGGTGGTTAAAGAATGTTAAATTGCATGTTGATGATGTTAAAAGGTCAATTGTACCAATATATGGTGGCAAGTGACTCTTATAGGGTGCAAAGTGACTCTAATATGGTGAAGAGTGATTTACATGGTTGATTAGAGCCAAAATGTGGCCCAAAATTGACTCATATAAATGTGGTACCAAGAGGTGGTTAAAGGAAGGAAAATTGCATGTATTAATTAAAAGGTCAATTGTACCAATATATGGTGGCAAGTGACTCTTATAGGGTTAAAACTGACTCTAATATAGTGAAGAGTGACTTACATGGTTGATTAGAGCCAAAATGTGGCCCAAAATTGACTCATATAAAAGTGGTTCCAAGAGGTGGGTAAAGGATGTTAATTTGCATGTTGATCATGTTAACATGTCAGTTGTACCAATATATGGTGGCAAGTGACTCTTATAGGGTGCAAAGTGACTCTAATATGATGAAGAGTGACTTACATGGTTGATTAGAGCCAAAATGTGGCCCAAAATTGACTCGTATAAAAGTGGTAGTAAGAGGTGGTTAAAGGATGTTAAATTGCATGTTGATGATGTTAACATGTCAATTGTACCAATATATGGTGGCAAGTGACTCTTATAGGGTGCAAATTGACTCTAATAAGGTGAAGAGTGACTTACAGGTTGATTAGAGCCAAAATGTGGTCCAAAATTGACTCGTATAAAAGTGGTACCAAGAGGTGGTTAAAGGATGTTAAATTGCATGTTGATAATGTTAACATGTCAATTGTACCAATATATGGCGGCAAGTGACTCTTATAGGGTGCAAAGTGACTCTAATATGGTGAAGAGTGACATGGTTTATTAGAGTCAAAATGTGGCCTAAAATTGACTCGTATAAATGTGGTACCAAGAGGTGGTTAAAGGATGTTAAATTGCATGTCGATGATGTTAAAAGGACAATTGTACCAATATATGGTGGCAAGTGACTCTTATAGGGTGCAAAGTGACTATAATATGGTGAAGAGTGACTTAGATGGTTTATTAGAGCCAAAATGTGGCCTAAAATTGACTCGTATAAATGTGGTACCATGAGGTGGTTAAAGGATGTTAATTGCATGTTGATGATGTTGAAAGGTCAATTGTACTAATATATGGTGGCAAGTGTCTCTTATAGGGTGAAAAGTGACTCTAATATAGTGAAGAGTGATTTACATGGTTGATTAGAGCCAAAATGTGGCCCAAAATTGACTCGTATAAAAGTGGTACCAAGAGGTGGTTAAAGGATGTTAAATTGCATGTTGATGATGTTAACATGTCAATTGTACCAATATATGGTGGCAAGTGACTCTTATAGGGTACAAAGTGACTCTAATATGGTGAAGAGTGACTTACATGGTTGATTTGAGCGAAAATGTGGCTTAAAATTGACTCGTATAAATGTGGTACCAAGAGGTGGTTAAAGGATGTTAAATTACATGTTGATTATGTTAAAAGGTCAATTGTACCAATATATGGTGGAAAATGACTCTTATAGGGTGCAAAGTGACTCTAATATGGTGAAGAGTGACTTACATGGTGATTAGAGCCAAAATGTGACCTAAAATTGACTCGTATAAATGTGGTACCAAGAGGTGGTTAAAGGATGTTAAATTGCATGTTGATGATGTTAAAAAGTCAATTGTAGCAATATATGGTGGAAAGTGACTCTTATAGGGTGCAAAGTGACTCCAATATGGTCAAGAGTGATTTACATGATTGATTAGAACCAAAATGTGGCCCAAAATTGACTCGTATAAATGTGGTACCAAGAGGTGGTTAGAGGAAGTAAAATTGCATGTATATGATGTTAAAAGGTCAATTGTACCAATATATGGTGGCAAGTGACTCTTATAGGGTAAAAAGTGACTCTAATATAGTGAAGAGTGACTTACATGGTTGATTAGAGCCAAAATGTGGCCCAAAATTGACTCGTATAAAAGTGGTACCAAGAGGTGGTTAAAGGATGTTAAATTGCATGTTGATGATGTTAACATGTCAATTGTACCAATATATGATGGCAAGTGACTCTTATAGGGTACAAAGTGACTCTAATATGGTGAAGAGTGACTTACATGGTTGATTTGAGCGAAAATGTGGCCTAAAATTGACTCGTATAAATGTGGTACCAAGAGGTGGTTAAAGGATGTTAAATTACATGTTGATTATGTTAAAAGGTCAATTGTACCAATATATCATGGCAAGTGACTCTTATAGGGTTCAAAGTGACTCTAATATGGTGAAGAGTGACTTACATGGTTGATTAGAGCCAAAATGTGGCCTAAAATTGACTCGTATAAATGTGGTACCAAGAGGTGGTTAAAGGATGTTAAATTACATGTTGATGATTTTAAAAGGTCAATTGTACCAATATATGGTGGCAAGTGACTCTTATAGGGTGCAAAGTGACTCTAATATGGTAAAGAGTGACTTACATGGTTGAATAGAGCTAAAATGTGGCCCAAAATTGACTCGTATAAAAGTGGTACCAAGAGGTGGTTAAAGGATGTTAAATGGCATGTTGATGATGTTAACATGTCAATTGTACCAATATATGGTGGCAAATGACTCTTATAGGGTGCAAAGTGACTCTAATTTGGTGAAGAGTGACTTACATGGTTGATTAGAGCCAAAATGTGACCTAAAATTGACTCATATAAATGTGGTACCAAGAGGTGGTTAAAGGATGTTAAATTGCATGTTAATGATGTTAAAAGGTCAATTGTACCAATATATGGTGGCAAGTGACTCTTATAGGGTGCAAAGTGACTCTAATATGGTGAAGAGTGATTTACATGGTTGATTAGAGCCAAAATGTGGCCCAAAATTGACTCATATAAATGTGGTACCAAGAGGTGGTTAAAGGAAGGAAAATTGCATGTATTCATTAAAAGGCCAATTGTACCAATATATGGTGGCAAGTGACTCTTATAGGGTGAAAAGTGCTAATATAGTGAAGAGTGACTTACATGGTTGATTAGAGCCAAAATGTGGCCCAAAATTGACTCGTATAAAAGTGGTACCAAGAGGTGGTTAAAGGATGTTAAATTGCATGTTGATGATGTTAACATGTCAATTGTACCAATATATGGTGGCAAGTGACTCTAATAGGGTGCAAATTGACTCTAATATGGTGAAGAGTGACTTTCTTGGTTCATTAGAGCCAAAATGTGGCCCAAAATTGACTCGTATAAATGTGGTACCAAGAGGTGGTTAAAGGAAGTCAAATTGCATGTATATGATGTTAACATATCAATGTACCAATATATGGTGGCAAGTGACTCTAATAGGGTGCAAAGTGACTCTAATATGGTGAAGAGTGACTTACATGTTTGATTATAGCCAAAATGCGGCCCAAAATTGACTCTTATAAAAGTGGTACCAAGAGGTGGTTGAAGGATGTTAATTTGCATGTTGATGATGTTAACATGTCAATTATACCAATATATGGTGGCAAGTGACTCTTATAGGGTGCAAAGTGACTCTAATATGGTGAAGAGTGACGTACATGGTTGATTAGAGCCAAAATGTGGCCCAAAATTGACTCGTATAAAAGTGGTACTAAGAGGTGGTTAAAGAATGTTAAATTACATGTTGATGATGTTAACAAGTCAATTATACCAATATATGGCGGCAAGTGACTCTCATAGGGTGCAAATTGACTCTAATATGGTGAAGTGTGACTTACATGGTTGATTAGAGCCAAAATGTGGTCTAAAATTGACTCGTATAAATGTGGTACCAAGAGGTGGTTAAAGGATGTTAAATTGCATGTTTGATGATTTTAACATGTCAATTGTACCAATATATGGTGGCAAGTGACTCTTATAGGGTGCAAAGTGACTCTAATATGGTGAAGAGTGACTTACATGGTTGATTAGAGCCAAAATGTGGCCTAAAATTGACTCATATAAATGTGGTACCAAGAGGTGGTTAAAGGATGTTAAATTGCATGTTGATGATGTTAACATGTCAATTGTACCATTATAGGGAGCAAAGTGACTCTAATATGGTGAAGAGTGACTTACATGGTTGATTAGAGTCAAAATGTGACCCAAAATTGACTCGCATAAAAGTGGTACCAAGAGGTGGTTAAAGGATGATAAATTGCATGTTGATGATGTTAATATATCAATTGTACCAATATATGGTGGCAAATGACTCTTATAGGGTGCAAAGTAACTCTAATATGGTGAAGAGTGACTTACTTGGTTGATTAGAGCCAAAATGTGACCTAAAATTGACTCGTATAAATGTGGTACCAAGAGGTGGTTAAAGGATGTTAAATTACATGTTGATTATGTTAAAAGGTCAATTGTACCAATATATGGTGGCAAGTGAGTCTTATAGGGTGCAAAGTGACTCTAATATGGTGAAGAGTGACTTACATGGTTGATTAGAGCCAAAATGTGGCCTAAAATTGACTCGTATAAATGTGGTACCAAGAGGTGGTTAAAGGATGTTAAATTGCATGTTGATGATTTTAAAAGGTCAATTGTACCAATATATGGTGGCAAGTGACTCTTATAGGGTGCAAAGTGACTCTAATATGGTGAAGAGTGACTTATATTTGAGTATATATACTCCTAGGATATTGTGACAAGGGTTAATTATTAAACGTTCTGGGAATGTCAACTGAGAATCTAATTAGGGTTGGATTGTTAGAATATAGATTTAGAGCACGAAGGCATTCGGGCTAGGAAAGGGAAAGGTATTCTAGGTGGCAGTAGTTCAACCCTTGTAAAATAGGAAAGCGAATTCAGGAAAGTAACTCTGCCTACTTGTATAAGTTGTATATTGAAAGGATATTGATGATGCCATGATTAACTAGAGGCTTTTTTATTGAAATTGTGATATACCTATTATTGATCCTTGAGAAACCCTATTATTGTTCCTTGTGAACCTGTTATTGATTCTTTAGAAACCCTGTTATTGTTCCTTGTTAACCTGTTATTGATTCTTGAGAAACCCTATTATTGTTTCTTGTGATAACTTGTTATTGATCCTTGAACCTTGATATTGAATTCTTGTACCATACCTATTATTGGTTCTTTAAAACACTATGTTATTGTTCTCGTAACGACTTAGTATGCTTATTGTCCAAACCCTTATAATAACCATGTAGATTCATATCCCAATTATCTATTAATTCCTTTGGATACCTTGAATTCTCGTGATCCTTATAAGAACCTTTATCAATTCACCTGTATATTGTTTGATTAACATATATCCTTCTTTTGTATACCTTATTCTATGGTGATTTCTGTAACTGTTCTGAATTCTCAACTTATGTACTTTGGCTGTCATTTGATCTTGACCATAGCGTTGAATTTTGATTACTTTTGATTCATTCAGTTCCTTTGATTTCTTGAAATTGAACTTAAGAATGATTTTCGACTCAAAAAAGTCCGAATGATTTCATATTCTTGGTAATGATAAAATGAACTTAGTAAAACCTTTCTTTTCCAACACAAGGTTTTCCAAATAAATTCCTGATGGATTGGATTGAGACATAAAAGACTATTGGGACTAGTCCAGTCATATAGGAGACTAGCGGGGCTAGTCCAATTTAAGGCTGAAATTATGCCATAGGTACCTTAAAGTCCAGATGGAGGTCGGTACGGGCTGATCGCCCGTATTATTTTTAAAAGTTAAATTAGTCGAATTAAGGGTTCCATATCATTTAATAAAGAGAAATTGAATACCTTTATTCATAAATTATTCTTTGAAAATGAAATGGTATATAATGATTTTTGATGAGTTGATTGAGATATTGTTTAGTATACAGCTTTGAGAACCCTGATTCTATTATGATATTATTATCAATCATACAATTGATTTCCAGTGTTGAATATATTCTTGCTTTCCTCGTGAAAGATCCTTTGAGATCCAAATAATAATTTGTGATGAATGTCGGCTTTCACCCTATCTTGAGTCTTGATTCCTGAAAGCCCAAAACCTTTCTTCTTAAACCCTTCTTATGCCCAAAGACAGATATCTGCCACCTAGAGATTGTAAAGTAGAATGCCTTAAGAAATGATATTGGTATATTGTTATTATTGCATCATAGAACTGTTATATAGTTACTTGCTGAGTTTTATACTCATATGTTTTGATCTGTTCTAACCATGGCAGTTAAGCAAGAGGATGGTTAGACTTAGGCGCACTGCTCATAAGAGCGTACCTGGTGGTCCCTACTGTGTTGTAGGCTTTCAGATGCCAGAGCAGGTAGTACAGGTTGTGTTTGTGAGCAAGCGCTTAGTGGAAGGTTGTAATGATACAATAGGTTATCTATCAGTTCCAAATCGGAACCGATTGTGTAAATTAAATATTATTTTGGGTTATAATATATATATCATATGGTTGGTAGTTGTAATCTTGTCTCAAACTTAATCATGTTAGATCATGTTAGTAGTTAATCGGGGTTTATGCTTATTTAATTATTAGATTAAAGGTGTGTGGGTCCTCATTTCCTAACCCCGAGATTGAGGGCGTCAAAAGTTGCTATCAGAGCTACAGGATCTAGTCCCTGAGACAAGTTATGATAAAAGGGTATTTTAGGTATATATATATCTATATCGCGAGAGTGTTCAACTCATATAGAGTTCAGTTAGACTATTAGGTATAGTCTAAGTGAAGTGAATAGTTAAAGTAGCAACTAGAGTTAGGGTGTGAGTCAGCTGGAAGTCTTATTTAACCCTAATGATGTGTAATAACCCCAATTTTTGGAATTTTTGAAACCCTTATGAATAGTGTTTTGCTGATTATGCTGAATAAAAAAAACTTTTCATGCCACACTATATAGGGGCTCTTTTATTGATCTTCTGGGATATTATTAGTACTCTATATGATAAATAAGTGTATGTAAAGATCGTCAGAATCCAAATTCGAACACGTTGATTTTTCCCGAAAATCTACCAGATACAGAAAGAATTGAGTATAAGGTAACAGAATAAAAAGGATTTAAATTCAAGGATTAAAAGAGAGGATCATGAAAGGAATATAATGTATTAAGAAAGGTTAAAGAAACCTAAGTAATAAGATCCCGGGTATGATCCCTCAAACGATAAACGAAAACGAAAGTTAAGCGAACCGTATAACAGATCAGCGGTCATTAGGCAAGCAATTAAGAGTTAATCAAGGAGGTTAGGGATGATGATGTCATCAAACCAACAAGAAGAGGACAAGTGTGGAGGGTGACATCACATGATGACCAAAGCATGACATAAGGGAAAGAAGTGTGGTTGATTTATAACCACACAATTTTTTTTTCATGGTTAAAAATGATTAAAACAAAACAAAAGTTAACCAACCAAGGCAAATCAAAACAAATCACAAAAAACTCAAAAGCTCTTCCCTTGTCTTCATCAACCTCTCGGCCAAAATAAACACAGCAACTTCAAACTGCCATATCTCCTTCAATACTTACTCAAATGTTGTGTTCTATAGCTCGTTGGAAAGATATTGAGATGGCCTACAACTCATGTTCACAAGTCTCGTCCAAATAAGCATGGTAAGACCCTCATTTTCACAGTTCTTTTAATCGGACTTTTAGAAACTTTAAAGCCTAACTTTGTGTTCTTAATTTCTTTGAAAAGATCAAGCTTGTAGGAGGCTCCATAAGGCTTCCTAGTAACTTTCCACCCTCCAAGAAAGGTATAAATCTTTACACCCTTTAGTAATAAGTTTGAATGTTGAAGTTTGGAGATGGTTTGGATGGATGAGTAGTAATTTGAATGATAAGCATGATTCGAGCTTAATTGTTAAGTAGTTTAGTTGAATTTGGAGATGTTATAATATATAATTGGATTGAGATCCTTGAGCTTATTATGACTGAAATCAGTAGCATTGATGTGTATCTTGAGTTGTTGATTGGTAGTTGGATTGATATGATTTGGAATGGTAAAAATTTGGGAAATCGCGTAAACATAGCCGTCGTAATGTCCGATTTACTTTAGACTGTTTTTGCTCTTAACATCAGGACCCTAGAACTCCCTGTTAGGTTTTGACCATTGACATGATTAGATAGTTTATGTTACGAGCTTCGTTTTATATGTGGTTCGTTTGAATCCGATGTACGGTTTAGGAGAAACGACCATTTTATGTAACGGCATTTCGCGACCAAACCATTACCCCTCGCCTTACTTTGAAACCTTGGTTAAGGACTTTAAATGACTATTTGGGGTATGAAACATTTATGTAAAGTGGATTAGGCAGTTGGTAAGGTGCTCGCGAAAGAATCGCCTTAAAACTCTTAATGGCTAATTTATTAAAAATGGTGGAGCCGAGGGTACTCGAGCGACTTAAGTGAATCGTTAAGCGCGAAAGCGAACATTAGGACTCTAAATGGTTAAAGTCTAGTTTCTTAAGCGACCGGGGTTTAATTCTGACTTATGTTGTTGTTCATAGGTTATCGGACCCACTCTAAGCTTAAGTCTATCCGGGAGCACTAAGGCAAGTTTTCTACCCATTATACTGTTGTTGTGATGTATAAATGTATATGCATTATCTTGTGATAAGTGCATGATTGTTATTAGCAAATTCTTGCGATATATTGGAGCATGTTGATATGATATATATGCATGCCTGTTTCGTATTCTTGATTTATATATCTGTTCGTTCAAATGCTTATTAGTTGCATAATACCTATGCTAGAGATAAGCAGTATTTGCGTATACCCTGAGTGTAGGGGACCCAAAGGTGAACCCTTTTCTAAAATCGGGAATAGATGTTCCCGAGTATATTATATATATATTTATATATATATATATTGATGTAGTTTTCAAAACTATTAATCGAATAAGGTTTATTCAATAACTTTATATTATTTAATGAATATTATTTCGAATATTCATTCGGGGGCTTATGACTCCTTTTATTTTATTTAATGAATATTATTTCGAATATTCATTCGGGGGCTTATGACTCCTTTTATTTTATTTAATGAATGTTATTTCGAATATTCATTCGGGGGCTTATGACTCCTTTTTTTATTGAATATTATTCGAATATTCATTCGAGGGCTTATGACTCCTTTTATTTTATTTAATGAATATTATTTCGAATATTCATTCGAGGGCTTATGACTCTGTTTATTTTATTAACTGAATATTATTTGAATATTCATTCGGGTACTTATGACTCAGTTTATATTATTTAATGAATATTATTTGAATATTCATTTGAGGATTTATGACTCCGATTATTTACTGAAATATATTCTTTATTTTATTAAAGAATAAGGTGTCGATAATCAAACTTATTTTTGATTATTCAAATAAAGATAGTACTTTCGTATAAGTATATCTTTGGTTATTTAATACTCATTTCAAGTATAAGTTTTACAACTTCTACTTCAGTTATTTGTATAAAGATTATTCTTTATGGGAATATTAGTTAAATAATAATATTCAGATATTTTCTAATATATTGGGACTGATTTACTTTATTAAATCAGCATTACTCCAAACACTCTTTAAAGTATTTTCGAGTCTTTAAAATGATTTTTAAAAGTTAGAGCGGATCCCAAAACTCATTTTTTATATATTTAAGATCTTCCTTTTAAAGGGGATTTAAATACTCGCTCAAAACCAGATGGATCCGGCTCTATGGTGTATTTTATATTCGCAACAAGGTTGCGGTTTTGGTAAATGAATTGATTACTTACCCAACATTCGGGAAGTTAGTCCATCTATTTGAGTCGGCATAAGCAACATGGGCTCAGTGGGCGTCCATGAAAGTGTAAGTGGCTCAGTGGGAGTCCATCAAATGCGTAAGTGGCTGAGTGGCAGTCCAGCATAAGGTCCTATTGTGACCAGGGTGATGACCAGTGGGAAATTCGTCTGTCTACTAGTAGAAAAGGTTACTTATTGGTATCTTTGCCTGATCAGCAAGATATCAGGTTTATGCCAAGGTTTCTCCTTTCCAAAATTCATTGGATATTGCAACTCTGTTTATAATTTTCATAACAGAGGTTTTCAAGGAGTGTATGAAATGTATATATATATAGGTGTATATATATATCGGGCTTAATGAAGTATCTCGTAACTTCATTATTTATAATGATATTTCAAGGATTGAATCTATTCAAGTCTTATCTTGTAGTCTCATCTGGGTGATGAACTTTTGAAACTGATTATAACTTGAACGGTGGTAGTTCAAGCAGTATTCGGATAAAAGTATATTGGAGTATCTTATAACTTCATCTTTTAAACTTATATCTAGTAAATGATTATCTTGTGCATGTCAAAGATTTTCGGAAAAACATTGAGACAAGGTTAGATATAAGAGATCACCTTGCAACGATATTTTATACAGTTATAAACTGGAACTCTGTGTATATTATACATGTCAGAGGATTTCAAAGATTGTGAAAAGTATATATGTATATATATATACTGAATATTTTGCGACTTGGTCGCGTTAAGATATCAGCTTGGTTCATTTCTTCTTGACCAAGACTTTCATGAGTACTATGAGAATGCTCATATATTGTTAATTATTATACATATTATTTCGGTGGGCTTGTTGCTCACCCTTGCTTTCTTCTTTCATCACACAACATCAGATAGACAAGATGAACAGGACCAAGCTCCCAATTCGCGAGCGGATAGGAAACGTTCCACAGTTTCCTATAGGCGTTGATGTCGCTGTAGCTGAGGTAGGAACTACCAATAGGCTAGGCTTTCAACTTTTGATGTACCAGACTTATGTATCTCTATCAATTGTAATAATGGCAAAGAAATGTAAATTTATTCAGAAACCCTTTTAAGGTGTAATGGCATATAATTTTGGAATAAAATGACTCGTGTTATTTTTGGATATTCATCTCTGAGACTATAACTTGTGGTGTGTGTGTTTATTATGGGGTCACAGTACAGAGTAGTTAATTATTTATTAAGATTGGGTGTTATTAAGGGAAACGGAACTCGTGACAACCCGGATCCCCGACCCCGGATTTGGGGGTGTTACATGATGTTTCTTGGTTGTTGTTTTGTGTTCTCTCTCAGGACCCCAGTAGTGATTCAGATTCAGCGATTATTTTGACCGGTACCCCAGTGGACCCCATACCACCCTCTTCAGAGGAGTCCGTGTATGTTAGTTCAGATCCGGAGGAGGATCCATCTGAGAGTAGTGTATGCAGATATCACCCTTGAGGACCGAGTCAGACACCCCAGCCCCTGAGCCAGAGTCTGAGATGCCTAAGATTGTGCCTGTTAGTGTTGGTGGCAAGTTAGCCCAGGATCGAGATTTTGTTTACTCCCGCATTCCTGAGTTGGGAGCTTTGGTGGATAGGCTAGCTCGAGAGTTTAGGCAAACGACTTCAGTTGTGGAGGATGAGTGGAGAGCTCTGATTCAGTTGGTGGAGCAGGTTTCTCGGAGGAGATTGGACGAGGGACCGTCCACTGGTGATGGTGATGCTGAGGCCCGGAGGCTGCATAAGATCATTCGTTGGATGTTGGTGGTGATGAGAGAGATTTTGGATAGCTAGATAGTGTTGGTCAGACGGGACATCTGGTGGAGCTCGTAGTTGTTGTGGTTTTTTTTCAGCGCTAGTAGGCTTTGGGATACTTGGTCAAATGTCGGGATCCCTTTTTCATTTGTTATATTGTATTATATTTCAGGACTTTATATCGTAGTGGTTGTTAGAAGTTATGGGTAGATAGGGGGGATGTTTTCCACTTTTTTCTCTGTTTAACCCTACTATATTATTGTACCTTATTTTCAGAACTTGTTGTAATCTAACCTTTATTTATGTACCTTTGGTTTGATCAACCATATATCTTGTTTCCTATTATGAACCCTGGAAATCTTTATAAACTATTTTACATACAATGTTTCTATATAACCATGCTTAACATTTCACAAATCATACCTTATACCATGTGAAAACACAACTGATATGAGAAATTATATAGCAATAGGATTGCATGTGCAAAATTGGGTAAAGCTTAAAACTCGTAAAAGTTATTTCAAAGTATAATGTTATTGTCATATATCAATGCCATGATATCGTATTGCTAAATAATTGCTCAATTAGGTTTGTAAGAAATGGCCAATTCATCAGATTACCAAGAAGAAGAAACTCAAACCCAAGAGCAAGAACTAAACCAAGATACCACTATGATGAACCGACTTGCTCAACTTTTGCAACAACCCGTAGCCCCTAAAATTGGAAACTTCAAATATTTTCAGTTTGTTCATCCCCCAGAGTTCTTAGGTTTGCCAGACCCGATAAAAGCTCAGTCGTGGTTAAGAGAAATGGAGAAAGCGTTTGAATTAGCGGAAGTTAATGATGAGAAGAAAGCTCAGTATGCGAGTTATTACCTTAAAGACGAGGCAAGTTTCTAGTGGGAATCTTCGAAGGCTTTGCTTGAAGGAAAGGACTTATCATGGGAGAAGTTTACTGAGATGTTTCTGGAGAAGTATTTGCCAAGCTATATGCAAGACCAGTTGGAGATGAAGTTTTTGGATCTTAAACAAGAGGATGACGGTGGCAGAATATGAAGTAAAATTTTCGGAGTTATCTAGGTTTGTATCTGAGTATGTGAATACAGAGGCGAAGAAGGCCAAAAGGTTCCAACAGGGACTTAGGCCATGGATACGAAGTCAAGTGGCACTATTGGAGATCAAGAACTATGCCTCCGTAGTGCAGAAGGCAATGATAGTGGAAGGATAGCGTGAAGCTGTAAAAAGAGAAAATGAAAGTAGGAAATAGAAGTTTGAGAGCTCGGAGCAAGAGCAAGGAAGTTCAAAGTTTAGAGGGAAGTTTGGAAAGAATGGTGGAGGTCAAAACCAAAAAGTTTCAGAAGTTCAAACCCGGGAATGGAGCTCAAAAGAATCGTTTTCAGAAGATAGGACAACTGGGAAAGGATAGTAAACCCCAGATTCAAGAATGTAAGGTTTGTGGGAAGAGACACCCGGGAAGATGTAGCAAGTTCGATGTGACCTGTTTTAGGTGTAATCAGAAAGGGCATTATTCGTCGGAGTGCCCAAATGGAGCTAAGAAGCCTAAATTGACTTGTTTTAAGTATGGAAAAGTGGGCCATATGGCCAGAAACTGCAAGGAGCCTGTTCAAAAGGTCAATGTTCTTAGAATTGCTGGACCGCCGCTTCCCCCAGCACCAACAGCTCAACCCAGAGCTAGAACCTTCAACATGACAATGAAAGATGTTATGAAAGATGTGGATGTGGTGGCAAGTATGCTCATTATAAACTCAGTAGAAGTAAAAGTGTTAATGGATTCTGGAGCAACTAGATCCTTTATTGCTGAAAGTATTCTTGATAGATTAAATTGTGTTGTGTACCCCCTTGAACCCAATCTGATTATAGAGGTAGCAAATTAAGAGAGAGTGACTGCTAATAGGATTTTTCCTAATTGCGATTTGGTTATAGAAGGTCGGCACTTTTCTGCTGACTTAATTCCTTTTAAGTTAGGAGAATTCGACGTCATCTTAGGGATGGATTGGTTGTCTAACCACGAGGCGCAAATTGAGTGTAAAAGAAGGTGAAGTTAAGGACTAAGGATGGTGACGAAGTGATATTTAAGGGAAGAAGACAAGAGAAGAAGTTTTTAACAGCTATTCAGATGAGGGGATTGTTACGTCAAGGATGTGAAGCTTACTTAGCTCATGTCAAAGATATAGAGAAAGAATCTGTAAGGATCGAGGATATTCCAGTAGTAAGAGATTTTCCCGATGTGTTTTCAGATGAATTACCTGGACTACCTCCAGATAGAGATATCGAGTTTACGATTGATTTGGCTCATGGAACGGAACCAGTATCGAAAACTCCTTATCGAATGGAGCCAATTAAGATGAAGGAGTTAGCAGTGCAGTTGCAAGAATTTTTGGATAAAGGAGTAATACGCCCGAGTGTATCCTCGTGGGGTGTACCGGTGTTATTTGTGAAGAAGAAAGATGGAAGTATGAGGTTCTGCATTGATTATCGTGAGTTGAATAAGTTGACGATTAAGAATAACTACCCTCTACCGTGAATCGATGACTTTTTTGATCAATTAAAAGGAGCTACTTATTTTTCCAAGATTGATTTAAGATCTGGGTATCATCAGCTGAAGATTAAAGCGGAGGATATATCCAAGACAACGTTTCGAACGAGATATGGACACTATGAGTTTTTGGTAATGGCGTTTGGTTTGACGAACGTGCCAGCTGCATTTATGGATCTTATGAATAGAGTGTTCAAGCAGTATTTAGATAAGTTCGTTATAGTATTCATCGACGATATCTTTATATACTCCAAGACGGAGGAAGATCATATGGAGCATTTGAGAATTTCTTTGGAAATTTTGAGAAAAGAAAAGTTATATGCTAAGTTTTTAAAGTACGAGTTTTGGTTGAAAGAAGTTCAATTTCTTGGACATGTAGTCAATAGTGAAGGAATTAAAGTAGGCTCAACCAAGATAGAAGCTGTGATGAATTGGGAAAGACCCAAGACTCCTACGGAGGTCAGAAGTTTTCTGGGATTAGCAGGATATTATAGAAGGTTTGTGCAAGATTTCTCTAAGATTATTGTTCCCTTGACTAAGTTGACAAGGAAGAATGAGAAGTTTGTATGGATGGATAAGTGCGAAGAAAGTTTTCAAGAGTTAAAGACGATATTGGTAACCGCCCCAGTTTTGGTGTTACCAGACGAAAAAGGAGAGTTTGTGATTTTCAGCGATACTTCGTATAAAGGATTAGGATGAGTGTTAATGCAACACGGGAAAGTAATAGCGTATGCGTCAAGGCAACTAAAACCACATGAACAGAAGTATCCCACGCATGATTTGGAATTAGCAGCGATTGTGTTTGCTCTTAAAATATGGAGGCATTATTTATATGGAGAAAAGTGTGAGATCTATACGGATCATAAGAGTTTAAAGTATATTTTCACTTAGAAGGAGTTGAATATAAGATAGAGAAGATGGTTAGAATTGATCAAAGATTACAACTGTACGATAAGTTATCATCCTGGAAAGGCGAATGTGGTAGTAGATGCTTTAAGCCGCAAAGAAAGATTGAATATGTTAACTTCATCAGAGGAATTGATCAAGGATTTTGAAAAGATGGAAATAGAAGTGCAGACTCTAGAATTTGGAGGTGAAGCAATTTATGCAATGACATTTCGACCTGAAATTTTGGAAAAGATCTGATGTTGTCAAGAACAAGTAATAAACCACGAGAAAGATAAGTTGACAAGAGAGGAAGTTTGTTGTGTATATGTTGTGTACTTCATGATTTCATAAACAAAACATCTAAGTAGATTTTACTTAGTGAAATTATGTAGCACTCGACGGATAAGAATTATGGTCCCGACGGATAACTCATTATAGTCCCGACGGATGATTAACTTATTATCCATCGAGTGAGTAGCTTATGTAATAATAAGTTTGTAGCATAGTTATGTATGCACCTTTGTATAGAATCTGTAGTAGCATATAAGTCATGTTGACTTTAACTAGATATGCAGAATTGGTTGAATAATTGTACATAAATGATGTCTTGTAATTCTGCATAAGTGATATAGAGTCAAGTGCCAAAATAGCTACCGACGGATGATTAACAAAGCCATCGATGGATGATCAAATGACTATCAACGGATGTTTAATATAGCAGTCGACGGATGATCAATTAAATCATCAACGGATGTTCTGAAAGTCGACAGATGATCATATGAAGAATTCAAACAGCAGTTGAACAGTGAAAGCAGACACACAGCCGTCGAGATGTATACAAACACACTGTGGAAGCCCATTAACTGGGTAATAGAGGACGAAAAGCAGCAAAGCTTAAGACTGTTAGATTTTATATTTGTTCAGTATTTTAGACTTTGTAATCTTGATATT
Source organism: Apium graveolens (assembly GCF_009905375.1). Classification (NCBI taxonomy): domain Eukaryota; kingdom Viridiplantae; phylum Streptophyta; class Magnoliopsida; order Apiales; family Apiaceae; genus Apium; species Apium graveolens. Next base: position 39,403,199 of record NC_133657.1, on the reverse strand, counting down.
ATATAAACCAAGAGAGTAGCAAATAAAAAAAAGACTGAGATAGCTGAAAAACACAAAAACAGAGAAATCTTTGTAAGCAAAATCCTTAGCATTTCCTGTATTCTCAGTAATTCCATTTGTAAGCAGCTGTGAGCATTTCTGCACACAGAGTCCTCTTGATATATTATATATATCTCTGGTGGAATTGTTTAAATCCATCAGAAAGTTTTTAAAGACTCTTGTTTTTAATTACTTATGTTTTGATTCAATTAAGTTCACATTCCGCATTGTGCTAATCAAAACAAATATATCTATAATCGAGTTGAACATTTTTATTTCAAGAAAAAGGTTCAAGAATTTCATTCAACCCCCCTTCTGTAATTCTTGCTATATTGTTAAGGGACTAACAATCGGTATCAAACCAAGCTCTTAATCTACAAAGAGTTTAAAGATCAAAACAATTCAGCAAGATGAACAAGAAAGATGTTGGAGTCAAGATTCCTTTTCTTGATAAAGATAATTATCATCATTGGAAGGTAAAGATGCATCTTCATATGCTTTCTCAAGATGAGGCCTATGTGGACTGCATAGAAAGAGGCCCTCATGTTCCAATGAGAGCTGCAATAGGAAACGAGCCATTTGTTCCAAAGCCAAGGCAAGAATGGTCTGACCCTGATATTGAACAAGTCAGGAAGGATAAAAAGGCCATGAACATTTTGTTCAATTGAGTCGATGCAGACATGTTTGATAATATTATCAACTGCAAAACTACCAAGGAAGTTTGGGACACAATATAGATAATTTGTGATGGCACTGAGCAAGTAAGAGAAAATAAAATGCAGCTCCTGATTCAGCAATATGAGCATTTTCACAATGAAGAAAGTGAGTCACTCACTGACAATTTTAATAGATTCCAAAAACTACTAAATGCTCTTAAGTTGCATGGAAGAGTCTATTAGACTAAAGACTCCAATCTGAAATTTCTCAGATCTCTTCCAAAGGAATGGAAACCAATGACAGTCTCATTGAGAAACTCACAAGATTATAAGGAGTTTACTTTGGAGAGACTGTATGGCTTTCTGAAGACCTATGAGCTTGAAATAGAGCAGGATGAAAGAATGGAGAGAGGAAAGAAGAAAGGAGGATCCATTGCACTAGTTGTTGATCTGGAAAAGGAGAAGGAAGTGAAGATGGAAGCTGTAGAATCAACTTCAAAGGTCTGTGAGAATAAGGGTAAGGGGCTAGCTGCAGAAAGTGAAGATTCATTGAGCCAAGATGACATGGAGGACATTGATGAGCACCTAGCATTTCTTTCAAGAAGATTTGTCAAGCTCAAGTTCAAGAAGAACTTTGGAGCAGCCAAGCCAAATAGAAACATGGTGGATAAGTCAAAATTCAAATGTTTCAAATGTGGCTTGGCAGGGCATTTTGTAAATGAGTGTAGAAAGTCAGATTCCAGTAAGAAAAGGTTTGAGTCTGTGGATTATAAGCAAAAATACTTTGATCTACTCAAACAAAAGGAAAGGGCTTTTATTACACAAGAGAATGACTGGGCAGCTGATGGTTTGGATGAAAATGAAGTTGTCAGCTATGTCAATCTAGCCCTAATGGCCAAGTCTGATGAAACAGAGACAAGTTCCTCAAGCAATCAGGTAATCACTACAAACCTTGCACATTTATATAAAGCTGAGTGTAATGATGCAATAAATGACATGTCTACAGAATTGTATCATTTGCGTGTTACACTTAAGTCTCTCACTAAAGAAAATGCTAAAATCAAAGAAAACAACTTGTTTTTAAGTGAGAGGAATAATGTGCTTGAGTCTCAGTTTGTTGAGTTTGAGAAACTAAAAATTGAGTGTAAGATTGCCAAGGAGGAATTAACTGAGTCCTTGAAAAAGGAAGAAATTTTGAAGAAGCAGCTCGAGCGTGAACAAGAGGTGATTAAAGCATGGAAAACATCCAGGGATGTTCATGCTCAAATCACCAAAGTTCAAGGAATTGAGTCTTTTTGTGATGAAGCCTCGAAAAAGAATAAAGAGAAACTAGAACTTATTTTGGTAGATGGGTTGCTGACAGATGTAGACTCGATGGATGATGAGGACTATCCGTCGGATAACAAAAAGGGTTATCCGTCGAATGATAAAAATCCCCATCCATCGGCTGTAAGCAAACCCATTAGCAAAGCCAAATTAATCAAGCTAAATGATAAGTATGGGTCTGTTTCCAAAAACTTTGTTTCAGGAGAGTCAAGTCAAGCTAAGAAAGGGAAAAAGGCTAATGTTGGTCACATGACCGTCAAACAGTTAAGTGACAGACTTGAGAAAATAGAGGTAAAAACAGATACTAAAAAGAAAAACAATAGGAATGGTAAAGTAGGGATTAACAAACACAATAACTACACCACTGATAAATATGCCCCTAGAAAAATCTGTGTCAAGTGTGGTAGTGTAAATCATTTGTCTGTTAATTGCAAATCTGCCATGCCTACTCCCATGTCTGTTCAGCCTCAATTTCCTAACATGAATGCCATGCCTCCCATGCCTGTTAATGTTATGCCTACACAGAACATGAATGCACAGTTTGCTAATATGCCATTTGCACCTAATCCATATTTGATGGAATTTACGGATGAGCGGAAGCGTGAAATAACAATTATTCCGTAAAAACCATATACCGCACATATAGAAAAATATATAAAAGGGAAAAACTGAGGAATCGATATCATACCTCGTGAATTGAAGCTTTATGAAATTGGAGTGCTAGCAGTTGCTCCTCAGTGTGTGAAGCACTCTACCGGTATCCACCACGAACGATCCTCTTCGATGAACCTTTTTATAAAACTAAGCTTTTATAAAAAAGGAGTTTTGGGAGAGAGAGAGAGAAGAAGAAGATGGAGGCTAGGGTTTTCACAAAACCAAAATTGTGTGTTGTGTTTTATGAGCCATCCATCTCATTCTATTTATAGGACTCTCCTAGGGTTTTATAATATATCTTTATATATATTAACCCCCACATTTTATCTTCATAAAATGCTTTAATAATAATTAAAACTATTTTAATCATTATTTCTTTTTCTTAACTATTTAGAAAATAATTCTCTCTCTCATTTTTCATCAAAGAAAATATTCTTTTATGGTGTGACCCTGTAGGTTCAAAATTATGTCGGTAGTAGAAATAAATAATAATAAACTATTATTAATTATTTATATGAATATTAAAATTCACTAAATATAATTAACTGATTAATTATATTTATTCTGCATCATGAGTGATGTTTCTCAACATATCGCGATTATCCGGATAATATGAATTCACTGCTTAGAATACCAAGAACCTATTCAGTGAATAGTTACCATACAATTAACTCCTTCTACCCTCCAATGTCCTGATTAAATAGAAGGCATGGATCTTGTGTCAAGCCTATCTAATTTAATCATTTGCTTTCCCATTCACTATGCTCAGTTCTATGTAAATTAGAAACTCCTTTCTAATTTCATTCACTATGGCCAGAGATTTCTGAACTAGCATAAGTGGATCAGCTTTGAACATTCTCTTCCTTCAGTGGAAGGGGTAGATACTTTATTGATCATACACTATCTTCGTGTACAAATTCCTATACCCAGTAGAGCCCTAATAATTGTCCCTGGAGACTAAGAACTAAACCAAAGCATAGTTCAGTGTACACAAGATGACTATGATGACCTCAAGTCTAAGGATACTTGTACAACTATTGTAATATCCGGGATATATCGTGTAATTATTTTTGCTATTATATAATGATTATGTGTGTTCAGTATCTATTCTGTGAGTTAATTGTTAAGTGTTATCTGTACTTGAATATTCAAAAAAATATTAATTGAGTATTTTAATTTTTATATGTCCAAAATAAAATATAGATAATTGTCATATCTTCCTAATTATTTTTATGTTGGTTTATGGATTTATAAGAATCATATGAAATTTCTAAAATCTTTTTCCGAGTAATTAAAATCTAATTTATAAAAACGGGAACCAACCGACGTCAACCGTTGTTACGTTTTTGGAACCCGAAACTCTTTCGAGAACTCCTTCCTAACCTAATTGTAATATTCCGAGCATTTTCCATGTTTCGACTTTTTCGATCCGGCGTACGGTTTGTCCTGCGCGGGTCCCGGCGCAACATTTTCGATACAATATTCGTTTCGGTAAATCAATAAAACCCGTATTTTCGATAAACGGGAGCTTTTTATTAAACTATCCCAATTATCACTTCGTAATACGTGTAACCAGGTGCTGAGACCAAGACCGCAGTACAAATTGTACTGATTTGGATAATTATCCCGAAAACCGATACCGTTTGGATTAGTTTTTATAAATAAACGTACCGTTTTATATCCGGAATGATCCAAAGGGATACTAATTCTCCATAATTATAAATAGCCTTTTACCGTATTTTATTTCGCATCAAAATCATTTGCAGATAGTTAATTCTATAATTTTCAGAGAAAAACCCTAATTACATAAACTATTCTAAGAATCAAACAGCAAAACGAAGGCGTTACCGATCTTTGTTTTCAAAGCTTGAGTAACCAAAACGAAGGATTTGAAGTGTTCTATCAGATTCTGAGCTTTGTTTCACTGCAGAAATCAAGGTTATTTTTCTAAAAATTTATTTATTTTCGAATTTATTTTATTAAAAATATGAATTTTTGTTCGGATGATTGTTTGTATGATTTGATGATTTCATGTTGTAGAGCTTGTTTTCCTGATGATTTTCATATGTCATACGTCTGATTTGGAGTTCAATAACATGCTCAAAAGTGGGTTTAATTTTCGAATTTCAAAATTAGGGTTTATAACCCGTATGAATGTTTTCAATTGAAATTTGGGGGTTTTTGATTCAGGGATTATTAGCTGTTGATTTATAGTGGGTTGTGTTCCTTATGAAATTTGCAATCCAGTCGTATAAGTTTCATGAATCAACGAGGTCTGTAGAGAAGGGAGTTGTGTTTTGAAATTTTCCGAAGTTCGCCGGAAACTGGAAAACTTCACGGCCAAATTCCGGCCAACTCAGGGATTGTTGGGTTGTTTTAATTGCATGATTGTATTCCTGGTAATTTGTAGATGTGATCTGGAGCTTGTGGTAAGGTGAGGAGGTCGGAATCGTGTTCTTCGGCGAACCTGACTGTTTTCCGGCGAAGGGTTGGAAAATTACAGTTTAGTACCCCAACTTTTGAAAACGATGAAGTTCAGTCCCTGAACTTTCCAAAGTTTGCAAAAGTTGGATTCCTGTTTTAAAAATGTTTAAAAATCATATTTCCTATTTATTTTTATTATAAAAATTCATTTTTAATTTCTGAAAATTCTAAAAATTAGTATTTTTATTCCGAAAATTTTTTTTAATTCCAAAATAAATCTAAATTAATTAGTTAATTAATTTCAGTTAATTTCTAATTAATTAATTGGTCAATTAATTCGAAAATTAATTGATTAATTGATTTAATTAATTATTAATTGATTTTAGTTAATTATTTAATTAGATTTAATTATTTAAAAATGATTTTAAAATGATTTAAAAATTCTGAAAAATAGTTTCGAGCTTTAAAATATTATTCTAAATTATTTCCAAGGATCGATAATTAGTATAAAATTGTTTCGGAGCCAGAATTGGCCAACCGAACCCTGTTTATTATTCTGAAATTGATCCAACGACCCGTTTTAATTCCGAAAAATGTTTTAAAAAATCATTTTAAATAACCGAAAGCCTATTTATGACCCGAGACTTCTTTATAAACGACATATCATTGATTACGTGATGTATTATGTGCTATACGTGACTTGTTGATTGACTATCGGTCTATATATTCGGTGTTTACTTGATTATTGCATAACTTTCAATCCGTTAATCGGATTTGGGTAAAACGAAGGGTAGATAGAAGTATGTGTTGAATAGAATTCTATGAGTCAATTATTGATAGATGCTTATGGTATGTGAGCAGAAGAGGCAAGGTGTAGGAAAGGGAAACAGGTAGTTGAGGAGTAAAACGGTTGTGATTGGAAGCGAGTGCAGTGTAGTAAGCTAATACCAGGCAAGTGTTCTGAACTTTCTCAAAATATTGTAGTACTTGATAATCCTTTGATATTGCAAGTGCTTTGAAGCACAGAAACCTAAACCCTGATTTCAGTTATTGTTCTTGAGCCATGAATCATATTCTTTCTAATCCATTGATTATTGTATACCCAAACAAGAACCACAAATCTATGATACTACTCCACAAATATATACAAACTAAATACCAGACACTGAAATGAACTATTATATACTCAACCCATGGTATCTTATACTTTGAAAGACCAAATCCTTGAAACCTTGAAATGTTGATTCCTTTGTTATCCAATTCTTTCATTACCCAGCATCCAAGCTTAGGAATTATCTTATTGATCATTACAAGGATTGAAACCCTTTCATTGTTAAACACTCATTGTTGTTAATGATTCTGGTTATTGTTTATTATTGCTTATTCTGTTATTTTATTAGAATTGGATTGTTTTTTTATAAATTGTGGACCAGATTCGTGGTCAGACCATATAATGGTCAAGTTAGGCCAATGTGTGCCTTGGATCCAGTAGTTAGAGCAATGTTGTGTGCCTTGCTCGGGGTTAGTGCGTGACTGATCAGCAGCCTAACCTTGGTTTTTAAATTAAAAGTATAATATCCAATTCTAAATCATAATCCAATGTTCACTTGATATCATAATCATATTCACCTGATGATCATTATTCTCAGTTTTGTCATTATGACTTGCTGAGCTAGTTAGCTCATTTGTGCTATGTTGTTTATATTCTTTCCAGTTAAAAAGGAACCAGTTGGTAAAGAGGATCCCCAGTCCAGCGCGACAGCTAGGGGTTCAGGTTGAGAAAGCTGAGCTAGTAGGCTTCTTTTGGGATAATTTAAGTTTGTAAAAGTTTGTAATAATGTTTAATACTCAGTTTAAGTTTAAATAGTTGGGATTTAATCGGTATGTAAAATATTAGTGTGTGTGCCTTGTGTGCATACTTTAACTTGTTGCGGTCCGTGGTGGTTGGTAAGTAGGGTCACTGCATATATTATTATTATTTTTATTATTGTTATAAGCAGGTTATAATTAAGGTGTGTGTGTGGACCCCAAACTTCTGACCCGGGTTTGGAGGGTGCCACAACTATCACTATGTGAACAACTGCTGACACGTGAGTGAACTCCATCCGTTGTTCAGCTGTGCGAGTCATGTCCAGTGAACTTATTCTATAATAAGCACCTACATACTAGCTATAGTGTCACCACACAAATATCTATGAGAACAGACATCCTTCAGAATGAAGCAAGCATAGTATGTACCGATCTTTGCGGATTATTAATTACCAGTTAGTAATCCTATGACCAGGAACTATTTAAGTTTAGAGTTATCATCTTTTAGGTCTCACTATTATGATCTCATCATAATCCATAAAAAGCTTTACTCTAAATTATGATATATCTTATTTAAACATTTAAATAGATAGAGCCCGTAATAAAAACAAAACAAGTCTTTTATTAATTATCAATGAAATCAAAACAGATTACATAAAAGTTATTCCTAAATCCTCATACGTGATTTGACTTAGGACATATCTCTTTCAATCTCCCACTTGTACTAAAGCCAATCACTCTGGTATCTAATACCCATCTTGTCTTTATGACGATCAAAGTGACTTTCAGAAAGTGGCTTTGTGAGTGGGTCTACTATGTTGTTATGTGTGTCAACTCTCTTTCAATACAATACAAGAACTGTTACCGCGCTCCCACTAACCCTTTTTTAGACACATGGTTCATCTACGTTTTTGATAAAACTAAACTCTTTGATTGTCTCATCAAAACGGATGTTCCATCTACGAGAAGCTTGCTTTAAACCACATATGGTTCGCAGCAGCTTACACACTAGGTTTTTCATTTCCCTTGGAAAGAAAACCATCTGGCCATCTGCCAGATCTCATAGTCGTAGTAAGCAGCAATCGCAAGCAAAATCCGAACTGATTTTAACAGGGCTACAGGTAAAAGGTTTCATCAAAGTCAATCCATTGCCTTTGTTTGAATCCTTTTGCCACAAGCCTGGCTTTAAAGGTCTCCACCTGGCCATCTGCTCTAATCTTTCTTTTGTATACCGTATACATAGATTCCATTTCGGATTTCATGGCACTTTGCCATTTTTTTGAGTCAACACTACTCATAGCCTCATTATAGGTCACAGGGTTATCATCATCAATGATTGACAACTCATTGTCATTTTCAATGACAAGGCCATAATACCTCTCCGGTTGGCGAGACACTCTCTCTGACCTACAAACGGGCTATTCCATAGAAGGTTGTTCAGTCTGAACAGGTGTTTCCACTTGATCCGTAGTAGTTTGTGCTTCTTAAACTTCATCAAGTTCAATTTTGCTCCCACTGTTTCCTTCAAGGATAAACTCCTTTTCCAAGAAGGTAGCATGTCTGGAGACAAACACCCGATGATCGGTGTAAAAGTAATATCCTAAAGTCTCTTTAGGATATCCCACAAAACTATATTTTACGGATCGAGATTCCAGCTTATCTGGGTCAACTTTCTTGACATAAGCTGGACATCCCCAAATCTTAACGTGTTTAAGACTCGGTTTCCTTTCTTTCCATATCTCATATGGAGTTTTAGGGACAGATTTGGAAGGCACCTTATTCAGTAAATATGCTGAGGTTTCCAATGCATAACCCCATAAGAATACTGGAAGATTTGCATAGCTAATCATGGACCGAACCATGTCTAACAAAGTTTAATTTCTCCTTTCAGATACCAATCTGGAGGAGTCCACTGGGAGACTATACCCTTTTATTTGAGATAATCTAGAAACTCTTCATTCAAGTATTCACTACCTCGATCTGATCAAAGAGTTATAATACCATTTTGGTTTGTTTCTCCATTTCATACTTATACTCTTTGAACTTTTCAAAGGCATCAGACTTGTGTTTCATCAAACACATATCCGAATCTAGATCTATCATCTATGAAAGTAATGAAGTATAAAAATCCACCCATGGCTTGCGTAGACATTGGTCCACATACATCTGTGTGTACCAATCCTAGCAAATCTGCAGCCCTCTCTCCATGTCCACTAAATGGAGATTTGGTCATTTTACCCAATAGACAAGACTCGCATGTAGGATATGATTCAAAATCAAAAGGGGTCAAGTAACCCTTCCTTATGCAATGTCTGCAGTCTATTTTCACTAATACGACCAAGTATGCAGTGCCAAAAGAAAGTGAGATTTTCATCATCCCTTTTCTTTTATTAGTTTGTTCAATCTGAAGTAAATTATGTCACATACATACAGACCATTATTTAAAATACCACGTCAATAAAGAATATTATCTCTAAGGATAGAACATTCATTATTCTTAATAATAAAATGAAAAACCATCCAAATCCAACATAGGAATTGAAACAATATTCCTTATAATCGAGGAAACAAAATAACAATTATTTCAAACAATAGTCTTGCCCGTAGGCATATGTAAATGAAATGATCCTACATCTTCAGCAGCAACTCTTGCTCCATTTCCCATCAGTAGAATCACCTCCTCTTCCTCAAGAGTCCTACTTCTCCTTAGTCCCTGCAACGAATTGCAGATGTAAGAACCACAGGCGGTATCTAATACCCAAGTAGAAATTTGACTTAATGACATATTCATTTCTATCATGAACATGCCTGAATCAGAAGCGGTAGTCTCACTTCCCTTCTTCTTCTTCAACTCTGCAAGGTAAACCTTGCAGTTCCTCTTCCAGTTCCCCACCTTGTTACAGTGAAAGCAAACAACTTTGCTCTTGGGGTCTTCAGCTTTTGGTGGAACCGGCTTTTCTTCACCTACTTTCTTCTTCTTGGAAGGGTTCCTCTTCCTTTTCTTAGGATTGGAACCTTCACCAATTAGAAGAACAGAACTCTTCTTAAGGGGAAAATTCGATTCCGCGGTCTTCAACATGTTGTGGAGTTCAGCCAGGCTGACATCCAGCTTATTCATGTGAAAGTTCACAACAAACTGTGAAAACGAACCCGAAAGTGATTGCAAGACCAAGTCTTGGCTCAGCTCCCCATCCATGGCAAAACCAAGTTGTCCAAGAGGTTCAATCAAATTGATCATCTTAAGTACATGGTCATTCACGGATGATCCCTCAGACATCCTACAACCGAACAGCTCCTTCGATATCTCATATCGAGTTGTCCTCCCTGCCACATCATACAACTCTTGTAGATGCATAAGGATAGCGTGAGCATCCATATGCTCATGCTGCTTCTGTAGCTCAATGTTCATGGAAGCTAGCATGATGCATTGAGCAATATTTGCATCATCTATCCACTTACGATACACAATATGTTCATCATTATGTCAATCGTTAGCAGGTTTAGTAGTCTTAGGTGAGTCAAGCACATATTCCAGCTTCTCCACCCTGAGAACAATTCTCAAGTTTCGAAGCCAGTCAGCAAAATTAGGACCAGTCAACTTGTGAGCATCTAGTATACTCCGGAGTGATAGTGCAGAAGACATAACGAATATAGTAAATATGTGAATGATAAACACATAACAACACTTAGCAAATATTTAATTTCATTTCAAAACACTATATGAATCGGGTCTTTATTCATAAGTGGCTCCCACTAGTTTATCTAATTTATATAACCCCCTAAGTGAAAATTAGGCATTCATAATGCTAGTGGGAATAGGGATCCTACATTCCATTACACAACCTCGGCTGTAGCACGAAACGTCATGTGATGTTCAATAGGCAGACAACTCTTGTCAATTACATCTTATGTTATTCCATAATATAATTTTAGCCTCTTGAATACTCGAGTCACGGCTGTGGCACGACAAACTCAATATTCTAAGTCAAGTCTAACCTAACATTCCGTATAATTGAATCAGTCTCCAACGGCCCACGGCTGTAGCACGTAACGACCTTTAGATTCTAATTTAATGTACACATCTCTATGTAATAGACAAGTATTCCTTATTTTGAAATCAAAGCCCTCGGCTGTAGCACGAAACGACAATGATTTAAAATAAGAACCACTTTCTATCATGTTGGAAGGCTATGACCAACACAAGCCCGTTGTGTCATTGGCCAATTACTACTTGATATTATTTAATTTTAGAGGGTTATATTACGTTACAATCATAATCATATTATAAAGAGATTCTTCCTTTTAAATTAAATATTTTAAATCAATAATCGATAATCAGATGATTCCCAGATCGGGTGGAGCATTGTCAAGAGGCGTCACTTAATAACCCTTTCTTACAGATAGAAATCTGTTGTTGACAGAATCATCCTTTCTCTCAAAATTGAAAATTCATATTTAATTACGTGTTTCATAAACACAAGAATCTCATGATTGTATTCATAATATTATTGTCAAGGCAAAAAACGATTCATATTCTAGATTTTCTAGAGCACGCCTTATATTGATTTAAGTTCACCTAAATCTATCATCGCATGGTAAACACAGACATATATATCATATATAAAAATAAATAAACAAGTAAGCATGTAATTAATATCATGTCACACATTGATATAATGATGTATGGATTTATTATAGCATTTAAAAGCAATTAAAATAATTAAAATATGCTTTAAAACACTTTCGGGAATATAAACAGTTCAAAACTTTTATATAAAAAATATTTGACGACTCCATTAGATCCGTCTCGGAAAAACGAATCCAACGATATATTGCACGCCCAAAACGGAGTTACGAAACTCCCAAAAAATCAAATTTAATGTGGACATACGGGTTGTAACGCATGTACGTAATGCGTTACAACACTGTTGAGCCATTTACGCGTGTAACGCATTCCGTAAATGCGCAACAGTGTGTAACGCATTCACGAAATGCGCAACACACCCCGCGCGTGCGACTCACGCGCCCGCACCTGGCCGACCGTTGGCAACAGGAGGTTTTTTTTTTTTCTTGTTCTGTCAGCTTTTGTCTTTTCCTTTTCTGCTTTTACAATTAGGAGATGTAACCCCCCTTTCCCTTTACTCCCTTATTAATAACTCTTTATTAATTTATTATTTTAATTTTATTATTAATAAATTAATTAACATTTAATTAATAAATTAATAAAAATCAAAATAATATGATTTCTCAAATCAGGGAGTAGCAGAAAAATACCAGATTAGCCATGGGTCCTTGTGCAAATTTTAATCATAATTATTCACATGCATAATTATTTCATGAATTTTAATTAAAACAATTTTTAAAAATTCATAACAAATAATCTACACATCACAAAATTATGAAAAAAATACCTAGATGATCTACAACACTTGTAGAACCCAGATCAGTAGTCAAAATCTCATGCAAAAATTATTTCAAATTAATTCATAATTAAATCCAAATAAACTTGCAAAAATCATAACAAATCCACACATGCATTAAAAAATCTGAAATTTTTTATATGAATCTCTATATGCAGAACCTAGCTCTGATGCCAATGATGGAATTTACGGATGAGCGGAAGCATGAAATAACAATTATTCCGTAAAAACCATATACCGCACATATAGAAAAACATATAAAAGGGAAAAACTGAGGAATCGAAATCATACCTCATGAATCGAAGCTTTATGAAATTGGAGTGCTAGCAGTTGCTCCTCAGTGTGTGAAGCACTCTACCGGTATCCACCAAGAACGATCCTCTTCGATGAACCTTTTTATAAATTAAGCTTTTTATAAAAATGGAGTTTTGGGGGAGAGAGAGAGAAGAAGAAGATGGAGGCTAGGGTTTTCACAAAACCAAAATTGTGTGTTGTGTTTTATGAGCCATCCATCTCATTCTATTTATAGGACTCTCCTAGGGTTTTATAATATATCTTTATATATATTAACCCTCACATTTTATCTTCATAAAATGCTTTAATAATAATTAAAACTATTTTAATCATTATTTCTTTTTCTTAACTATTTAGAAAATAATTCTCTCTCATTTTTCATCAAAGAAAATATTCTTTTATGGTGTGACCCTGTAGGTTCAAAATTATGTCGGTAGTAGAAATAAATAATAATAAACTATTATTAATTATTTATATGATTATTAAAATTCACTAAATATAATTAACTGATTAATTATATTTATTCTACATCGTGAGTGATGCTTCTCAACATATCGCGACTATCCGGATAATATGAATTCACTGCTTAGAATACTAAGAACCTATTCAGTGAATAGTTACCGTACAATTAACTCCTTCTACCCTCCAATGTCCTGATTAAATACAAGGCATGGATCTTGTGTCAAGCCTATCTAATTTAATCATTTGCTTTCCCATTCACTATGCTCAGTTCTATGTAAATTAGAAACTCCTTTCTAATTTCATTTACTCTGGCCAGAGATTCCTGAACTAGCATAAGTGGATCAGCTTTGAACATTCTCTTCCTTCACTGGAAGGGGTAGATCCTTTATTGATCATACACTATCTTCGTGTACAAATTCCTATACCCAGTAGAGCCCTAATAATTGTCCCTAGAGACTAAGAACTAAACCAAAGCATAGTTCAATGTACACAAGATGACTATGATGACCTCAAGTCTAAGGATACTTGTACAACTATCACTATGTGAACAACTGCTGACACGTGAGTGAACTCCATCAGTTGTTCAGCTGTGTGAGTCATGTTCAGTGAACTTATCCTATAATAAGCACCTACATACTAGCTATAGTGTCACCACACAAATATCTATGAGAACAGACATCCTTCAGAATGAAGCAAGCATAGTATGTACCGATCTTTGCGGATTATTAATTACCAGTTAGTAATCCTATGACCAGGAACTATTTAAGTTTAGAGTTATCATCTTTTAGGTCTCACTATTATGATCTCATCATAATCCATAATAAGCTTTACTCTAAACTATGGTATATCTTATTTAAACATTTAAATAGATAGAGCCCGTAATAAAAACAAAACAAGTTTTTTATTAATTATCAATGAAATCAAAACAGATTACATAAAAGTTATTCCTAAATCCTCATACGTGATTTGACTTAGGATATATCTCTTTCAATATTATGCTGCATACAATATACCTCAAAAGCCATTAGCATGCCTTACTGGAATAACATGTTTACACCAAGCATGTCATTTCCTGTTAGCCATAATATGCATGATAATTCTGTTGCATTAAATGTTTTCAAAGGCCCAACCCAAATGACTAAGGAAGAATCTGAAATTCCTAAGTCAAATGAGTTAAGACCTAAGAAACAGAAGAAGAAAGCTAACAAGGCAGGATCCAAGGAAACTTGGGTACCAAAATCAACTTGATTTGATTTTGATGTGTGCAGGGAAACAGAAAGAATCTTTGGTACTTGGATAGTGGCTGTTCAAGACACATAACTGGTGATTCTACCCTGCTCACAGAGTTTAAGGAGATAGCTGGCCCAAGTATTACTTTTGGAGATGACAACAAAGGTTATACTATGGGATATGGCTTGATTTCAAAGGACAATGTCATCATTGAAGAGGTTGCCTTAGTGGATGGTCTCAAACATAATCTGTTGAGTATCAGCCAGCTTTGTGACAAAGGCAACTCAGTAACCTTCAACAAAGAAGCCTGTGTTGTGACTAACAATCAAAACAACAAAGTGGTTCTCACTGGTGTGAGAAGAGGAAATGTGTACCTAGCTGACTTCAACTCAACTAAAGCAGAATCTGTAACTTGTCTTCTCAGTAAAGCAAGTCAAGATGAAAGTTGGCTATGGCACAAGAAGCTATCCCATTTAAACTTCAAGACCATGAATGAGCTGGTAAAGAAAGAACTGGTAAGAGGCAACTGCTTCACATGGATTTGTTTGGACCAGTCAATGTATTGTCAATTTCAAAGAAAAGATTTTGCCTAGTAATTGTAGATGATTTCTCAAAGTTCTCTTGGACATATTTCCTAAAGTCTAAAGATGAGGCTAGTGAAATCATCATTAATCACATAAGGCAAGTTAACAATCATCCTGATTTCAAAGTTAGAAGAATCAGGAGTGACAATGGAACTGAGTTCAAGAACTATGTCATGAGAGCATTTTGTGAGAAAAATGGGATCTTGCATGAGTTTTCAGCAGCAAGGACTCCACAACAGAATGGAGTAGTGGAAAGAAAGAACATATCCCTTATTGAAGCTGCTAGGATAATGCTTGAAGAATCAAAATTACCAACATATTTCTGGGCTGAAGCTGTAAACACTGCATGCTACACTCAGAACATCTCTCTGATTAATCAAGCAAGATGCATGACTTCTTATCAATTGTTCAAGAACAAGAAGCCAACTCTAAATTTTCTTCATGTCTTTGGCTATAAATGCTATATTCTGAGAAATTAAACTAATCAAAATGGGAAGTTTGATGCTAAAGCAGATGAAGAAATTTTTGTTGGATATGCTGTTGGTAAAGCATATAGAGTCTACAATCTAAGAACCAAAATTGTTGTGGAATCTATACATGTTGTGTTTGATGATAAAAAGATTGAAGGACTGAAAGATGGAGATTATCATGAGAGCCTCAAATTCGACAATGTTGAGATGATCAGTGATGAAAGTGATGATGAGAGTGATCAAGAAACAGTGTCTAAGGATAATGCAGAGAAATCTACCACTAATGAAGCACAAAACTCAACATCCGTCGAGTTACATAATGCTTCATCCGTCGGAAGGCAATCTGTGTTATCCATCGGTAGACAACCTGCCTCATCCGTCGGTACTCAAAATTCACCATTCGTCGGGTTATCAAAAGGAGCAGGAAGTCAAGGTAGATCACCCATAGAAAGTACCCCTTTCTCAAATCAAAGATCCACAAACTCAAGGGGAGTTTCTAGCAATCAAAACTCAATCACACATCAAGACAACATTGAGGTCTCTTCATCTAGAGCTAATCTACCTCAACCAAGGAAATGGACAAAAGATCACCCCTTTGAACTGATTATTGGTGATGTTTCTTCTAGAGTTCAAACAAGAAGAGCAACTCAGGAAGAATGTCTATACAACAGCTTTCTGTCAAAGGAAGAACCAAAGAAGGTAGAAGAAGCTTTGTTAGATCCTGATTGGATTTTAGCCATGCAGGAGGAGCTAAACCAATTTGAAAGGAATAAAGTTTGGAAGCTGGTACCCAAGCCTAAAGGAAAGAATCCAATAGATACCAAATGGGTATTCAGAAACAAGATGGATGAAAATGGCATAGTAGTAAGGAACAAAGCCAGATTGGTTGCTAAAGGCTATTGCCAGCAAGAAGGAATAGATTTTGATGAAACATTTGCTCCTGTTGCAAGACTTGAAGCCATCAGAATCTTCTTAGCCTATGCAGCCCATGCCAATTTCAAGGTCTATCAAATGGATGTCAAAAGTGCCTTTCTGAATGGAGATTTGGAGGAAGAAGTGTATGTTAGTCAACCTCCTGGCTTTGAAGATCCAAATTTTCCAGAGTATGTCTATTATCTACTGAAAGCACTTTATGGACTGAAGCAAGCACCTAGAGCCTGGTATGACACTTTATCAAAGTTCCTTTTGGAAAATCACTTTACAAGAGGTATTGTAGATAAAACTTTATTTTTCAGAAATGTTAATGGCTCTAGCATACTTGTTCAAATTTATGTAGATGATATTATTTTTGGCTCTACAGATGAGAAACTTTGTAAAAAGTTTGCCAAACTGATGCAGAGTAAGTATGAAATGAGTATGATGGGAGAACTAACTTACTTTCTTGGTTTACAAGTTAAACAAGTTAGTGATGGAATATTCATTAGTCAAACTAAATATATTTTTGATCTTTTAAAGAAGTTTGATCTAATGGATTGCACAT
The DNA here is from genome assembly GCF_009905375.1 of Apium graveolens. Classification (NCBI taxonomy): domain Eukaryota; kingdom Viridiplantae; phylum Streptophyta; class Magnoliopsida; order Apiales; family Apiaceae; genus Apium; species Apium graveolens. The sequence goes on along the minus strand of NC_133657.1, from coordinate 39,386,351 downwards.
ATGCAAAAACTCCCATGGCCACTGCAACTAAGCTTGAATTAAACACTACTGAAAAGTCTGTGGATATTTCAAGCTATAGAGGCATGGTTGGCTCACTTCTGTACTTAACAGCTAGTAGGCCAGATATAATGTTTGCTACATATTTATGTGCTAGATTTCAGGCTGATCCTAGAGAATCTCACTTGATAGCTATTAAGAGAATTTTCAGATATCTCAAGGGAACAGCAAAACTTGGCATTTGGTACCCTAGAGATTCTGGTTTTGATCTAATTGGTTATTCAGATGCAGATTATGCAGGTTGCAGAATTGATAGAAAGAGCACAACAGGATCCTGTCAATTTTTAGGAGACAGGCTTGTGTCCTGGTTCAGTAAAAAGCAAAATTCAGTTTCTACTTCTACAGCTGAAGCTGAATATATTGCTGCTGGCAGTTGCTGTGCACATATTTTATGGATGAAAAATCAATTGTTGGACTATGGTTTGCAAGTTGAAAGGATTCCTATTTTCTGTGATAACACAAGTGCAATTGCCATCACTGAAAATCCAGTGCAACATTCAAGGACAAAGCACATAGACATCAAGTACCATTTCATAAGGGAACATGTAATGAATGGTACTGTAGAGTTACATTTTGTTCCAAGTAAGAAGCAACATGCAGATATCTTTACCAAGCCACTAGATGAATCCACCTTTTCAAGGTTGGTAAGTGAGTTAGGTATGCTTAATTACTCTTGAATTTATCTGAGTTATTTTGCAAGTTGAAATGTAGCCAGAAATTTAACTGATTTTTAGTCATGGATGAAATTTTGGCTAAGTCAAAATTTGCATCTCGACGGATGACCATTATCCATCGAGTTGAGTCATCCGTCGATATACAATGTGCAAATAAAAATCAATTACTTTTCTGGAATCTTTTAAAACTCGACGGATAACAGTTTATCCTCATCCGTCGAATTATCTAAATCTTAACCGTTAATTTCCTGAACATTATCCATCGAGTATACTAACAGTTTGTAAGTATTACACGACAGATAATGGGTGGAATTTTTACAATTTATTTTTAAACGGCTATTTTAGGCAATTTCTATTGGGTAATTTACTTTTCTTTATTATTTTCATCCGTTGTTTTTGAGGTAGTATAAAAGCTTATTTCATTCCAATTATTTTCTTTTATCATTCTCAAATTCAACTGCTTCTATTTTATTCTCTCTCAAGCAAATATCCTCTTTCTCCTCAAGCTTTCATTCTCTAACAATGGCACCTGTAGTAAAGATCATGTCTCAGACTGGGTTCATCTATGAGAAGAACAACTTCACTGCTTTGGTCAATAAGGGTATTCAGCAATCAGAAGACTATCACAAGATGATGGACTTCGTGAAGAACTGCAAGTTAAGTTATGTCATGCTTGAATCACCCACAATTTACTGTGAAGTTATTGAAGAGATGTGGACCACTGCAATCTACAACTCTACTGACAAAACCATCACTCTAACTATCAAAGGTAATGAGTTATGTATCAATAGTGATGTGATAAAAGCATGTTTCAAAATTCCTGATGATAATGTAACCTCACCACACACTGACACTGATATTATCAATATGCTTAATTCCATGCATTATGCACTTCCTACTACTAAGCTAAGTGAGATTAGAAGATTAGGTCTTAGGAAGGAATGGAGTTTCATGTGTGATGTTGTGACTAAAGTTTTCTCTGGAAAAGTCAGTAATTTTGATTCTGTGAACATTTCCATGCTTAACATGCTATAGATGCCAGTTACAGATAAATTTTACAATTTCAGTGACCTTGTCTTATATGAGTTAGGTTTTAAACTAGGTGAGTTAGCCAAAAGGGGAAAGAATGTATATTATGCTAGATTTTTCATGATATTGGCTAACCATCTTTGTCAAGAGATTGTACTTGAGAACCCAAACAACAAATTAGCTTGTTGGGTTCAAGAGAGAAGAATCATTGCAGATTTGAACAGAGGCAACCATCATAGGGATGTGCCAATGTTCTACTTTCCTGTAATGCAGACACCTCAGGTAAGTGAGGTAAGTTCATCCATACCCTCAACTATTCCAATCTCCTCAATTTCTTTGAGTTCAGGAGTAGCTATGGCAACTGTAACAATGACCAAATAGTTGTCTACCAAAGCTGCCAAATCAACTATAATTTCTAAATCCAAGTCAAAGAAAACCCCCTCTGGTATCTCTCAAAAGGTACCAGTTGAAAAATCTACCAAAGCCAAAGAGGGGAGTGTAAAGGAGGGTCAGTTAGGTGAGGGAAGGGGTGAACGTCAAAGAAACCCCAAGGATAAGGTTGGAGAGTTGAGTGAATCCCAGCCTAGCCACACTGCAGTTTCCCAACAAACTGCAGTGCTTAAAAAGGACAAAAGCTCACTTCTAGCTGCATCCTCCCAAAAGGATGTGGCTATTGAACAAAGCTCTCAGCCAAGAGCTCAGGCCAAAAGGGTTAGGGACACAAGCTCACCCCAAACTTACACAAGAAAGAAGAAATCCAAAACAACTGGGGATGCACAGGGCACACACACAGTGCAAACTGATGCTAAAGACACAGTCCCTGCACTTTCTCAAATTCAGATTGATGTGGCTCCAATAAATGTGGAGTCACAGCCAAAATCTCTTATAATAGAAGCCTCTGAAATACCATACTCACCAACAAACTCTTTGGAAGTGGATATAATAAACACTTCAATTCCTGATTCCCCTTCTTTAACTCTGTTGGGGAAGCCAAAATCTAGTGCAAGTGAGCATCATCTTTTAGATGATTTGTTGGCTCACTTGCCAATTCTTTCAGATACTATTGTGACATATGTGCCTCAAATAACTTCAATCAACACAGAGTCAACAATAGTTTCTCTTCCCACCTCATTCATTTCTACTCTCTCGATGGATATTGCTCATCCGTCGAGTAGTGATTGTATCCCGACGGATAAGCTTAACAGCAGTTATCCGTCGGATAGCTTTACCACTCACCCGATGGATATCACTTATCTGTCGAGTGTCTCTGCACAACTTCAAACTTCAATTATTTCTAGTGCAGAAGATTTAGTGGTAATACAGTCACTCTTAGGACTGAGAGAGGAGAGTGCATTGAGTGAGAGGCTGGGTTGCTCCCAGGCAAAAAGAGAGGAAAAGAGTGAATCTCAGCAATCCATTTATTCAGGATTGGCAAAAGTGAGTGAGAGGAGTCCCACCTTAGTAGGTGAAGGTGAGGGTGTGAGGGTGGGGAGCCAGGGTGAGACCCTGATGCAACAAAAGAGAGATTATGAGAGAAAGGCAGGTACAGGAGAAATAAGGATGGATCCAGCCATTGCTAGTGAGTCAATGATTATGGATGATGCTGAAAAGGGAAGACAATTTCAGCAACATTACAAAGCTGAAATTGATAACATTTCCTTGGATGCTGACACTTTTACTCATCCTGTGTCAGCCTATCAATTGTTGGCTGCTCAGGGCAATGTGGAGGCAGAACAGACTTTGAATTTAGTACACACCTCAGAATCTCTTCAAAGAGATAAAGCTGTTGTCAATAGGATGCCTTCTCAAGCTGGTGAGCCATCTGAAGAATTTGGAGTAAATTCTAATGATGATGACTCTGTTTCTTTGGATGGAAGCATGAACTTAGGGGGAGATGAAGGCCCAAGTTATGTTTTAAATTTACCTGGATGGGCATGGACAAAGGAATTTACACCAGGACAATTTGATGTGTCTTTGGTCAAGCAAGTGATGGCTACTCAAAAGGCCCGTCAGGAAACTTCAGATGCTGGTACCAAGGCTATTCTTCAAGCTCACCTAGACTCTTTACATCTCATGAAGATCCAGCACTTAAGACAGAATATGAGTGTGGATGAACTAAAAAGAGATATAGCTGACTTGAAGACATACAATTCTGAGAAACTGGATTCAGTAATGCCATATGGTACCATGCAATATCTATTACTGAGATTAAGGAGAGAAACAGATTCTGAAAAGAAGCTAGCCAAGCTGGAAAACAGACTTCAAGTTATTGAGAATTCAGTGGCTATCCTTCTTCAAAATCAACAGACTCAGACAAATCTTCTTATGCAACTGGCTAAAGCACAAGGCCTAACTCCTCAACTTGATGATAACAAAAAGGGGGAGAGAGAATCAAGTAAGGGGGAGAAAGGACCAACTGAGGGGGAGAAACTTCAAGTACAAATCAGCAAAGTAATTGTACCTTCAATTATTATCTCCAAGCCAACAATTGCAGATGGTATAGATCAAATTAATGCAGCAGCAACAAATTTGAAAGTTGTTGAAAAAGGAAAGTTGAGCTTGATCAACTGGAATAAGATTGATGAGGAGATACAGAAAAAGTTTGAACTAGTCAAGGAGCCAGTTTAGTCAGCCATCCATCACTCTCATGTCAAGCCAATCAGTGTGAATGAGATGAGCATGAACTATCTGGAAAAAGGACAATCTTCCTGCATCAAGTCTACAAAGGCTGAAACAATTCTTAAACCAAGGGCAAATTATCCAAAGTCATCTTGGAAGAACCCTATGGACACTGTGTATGAGACACCCAAGCCTGATGAAAAGAAGCTTCTGTCAAGATCTATTGTCTTCTATAAAGATCCAGCTAATTCAGCTTCAAAAAGGAGAATTGCTAAGATATTCAGAAATGGAAAGGAAATTTGTGTGGTAGCTGGACATCCATAATTTGCTCAAGCAAAGAAAGAAGAAAAAGCCAGATTAAAGCAGAAAAAGAGGCAAGCTGCTCTAGATGCAAAGAAGTCTAAACAAAAGAAAGAACAGATTGCTATCTTGGCCAAGCTACAGGCTGTGAATTCTTCTCAACAAATTCCCTCTCAACTATCTGAAGCTGCTGAATCAAAGAAGAAGATTGAAGAACAGAAGAAATCCCCAAGAAAGAAAGAATTGGATAGAAGAACAAAAAGGAAACTGGATGTTGTTGACAAGGAATTGGAAGATCAATTTCCTAAGGAATCCACTCAAGTTATAACTCAAGCATCAAAGCCCTCTGTGGTATTTGAAGACATAAGGGTGGTGGATCCATACAGGAACATACATGGTGAACCTATTGTGCCAAAGGATGAGCCAATAGAGTGGGATAAAATACCAATTCCTGACTTCAACTTACCAATCCTTAGCAAGCCAAAAAGGACAAAGTCAAGGGCAGTCAAGAAAGTGAAGTTGTCACCTCTCAAATCTAAGTCAGTAGTTAAAGCTCAACCCAAGGTCAACAGGGGAGACTACTTGTACTTGTGTGACATCAAAGAATTTTCAGATCTAAATCTTTATCTGGATGAACTGGATGAAGTAAGGGCAATTGATTCATACAGAAACCTACCTGAAAGGTTGGTGTTCAAGTACAAAGGAGGAAGGGAGATTCAGTGGCCACTTCACAGGATTCTTCAAGAAAGCCAAGCTGTGCTGATTAAAGTCTATTCATCCTTTAAAAAAAACTTTGGGTTCAATGTAACTGCAAGAAGACTAGTATTGAAGAAGATTGAAGAGCTAATGAGTGTTAGAGCTAAAGATGCACTCCCAAAGACTCTAATCATCCCATACACAGGGAGAAGAGTGCATCTAAGGCCCTACTGGCTGATGAAATTCATGGATGACAAGGGTGTAAGAAGATTCTTCAGATTAGAAGACCAATTGAGTATCTCTAGCAATGAGACTCTCTTGGAAATGCAAGAAAAGCTAGATCTCTCAGAATCTGATGAACTAGAATTCCACAGGCAACTCCAGAATCAAATTGAAGAAAACAACAGAAAGCTTGGAAGAAGATCCAGACCTTCAAGGAACTAGAAAAATCTGCTTAGGCTAGAGGAGCATCTTGAATTAACTGTAAGCCAAACCTTGCACATTTTAATTAATTGAAGCACTTTCAGTTTTATCTACTTATCTTTGAAGATATATGTTCAGGATATTTTGTTATCATCGAGTATCTCTTAATTTATGGCTACAATTCCAGTAGACATAAATTGGGGGAGATTGTTGTGTATATGTTGTGTACTTGATGATTTCATAAACAAAACCTCTAAGTATATTTTACTTAGTAAAATTATGTAGCACTCGACGGATAAGAATTATGGTCCCGACGGATAACTCATTATAGTCCCGACGGATGATTAACTTATTATCCATCGAGTGAGTAGCTTATGTAATAATAAGTTTGTTATTACAAGTTTGTAGCACAGTTATGTATGCACCTTTGTATAGAATCTGTAGTAGCTTATAAGTCATGTTGACTTTAACTAGATATGCAGAATAGGTTGAATAATTGTACATAAATGATGTCTTGTAATTCTGCATAAGTGATATAGAGTCAAGTGCCAAAATAGCTACCGACGGATGATTAACAAAGCCATCGACGGATGATCAAATGACTATCAACGGATGTTTAATATAGCAGTCGACGGATGATCAATTAAATCATCAACGAATGCTCTGAAAGTCGACGGATGTTCATATGAAGAATTCAAACAGCAGTTGAACAGTGAAAGCTGACACACAGCCGTCGAGATGTATACAAACACGCTGTGGAAGCCCATTAACTGGGTAATAGAGGACGAAAAGTAGCAAAGCTTAAGACTGTTAGATTTTATATTTGTTCAATCTTTTTGACTTTGTAATCTTGGTATTATATAAACCAAGAGAGTAGCAAATAAAAAAAAGACTGAGATAGCTGAAAAACACAAAAACAGAGAAATCTTTGTAAGCAGAATCCTTAGCATTTCCTGTATTCTCAGTAATTCCATTTGTAAGCAGCTGTGAGCATTTATGCACACAGAGTCCTCTCGATATATTATATATATCTCTGGTGGAATTGTTTAAATCCACCAGAAAGTTTTTAAAGACTCTTGTTTTTAATTACTTATATTTTGATTCAATTAAGTTCACATTCCGCATTGTGCTAATCAAAACAAATATATCTATAATCGAGTTGAACATTTTTATTTCAAGAAAAAGGTTCAAGAATTCCATTCAACCCCCCCTTCTTTAATTCTTTCTATATTGTTAAAGGACTAACAAAGTTAAAGCTCAAAAGGATGAAAAGGGAATATATCGTGTTAATTCACGTATTTGGATACCCAACATTGTAGGGCTAAAGCATGAGATTTTGCACGAAGCGCATAACTCAAGATTTTCGATTCACCCTGGAAGTACGAGAATGTACAAGGACTTAAAAGAGAGCTATTGGTGGCCAAACATGAAAAACAAAATCGCGGAATGGATAAGTAAATTTTATACATGCTAAAGAGTAAAAGTGGAACATCAGCGACCGAGTGGATTTCTTCAACCACTGGACATATCTGAATGGAAATGGGAACATATCGCGATGGATTGTGTGGTAGGATTGCCAAAGACCAAGTGTAATCATGATGCGATTTGGGTGATAGTCGATCGACTGACAAAATCAGCACATTTCTTGCCGATAAACGAAAGATTTTCATAGGAAAAGTTGGTCAAATTGTATTTGGACGAGATTGTGATGCGTCACGGAGTTCCCAGTGTCTATTGTGTATGATAGAGATCCGAGATTTAACTCGAGATTTTGGCGATAATTTCATAATCATTTGGGAATTAAGCTGAAAATGAGTACGGCATATCATCCGTAGACTGACGGACAAATCGAAAGGACAATTCAATTGATCGAGGATATGTTACGAACATGTGCATTGGATTTCAAAGAAAATTGGGACGATCATTTGCCATTGATTGAGTTTTCCTACAACAACAGTTATCACGCAAGTATTGGCATGATGCCTTATAAAGCGTTGTATGGAAGAAAATGTAGATCCCCTACATATTGGGACAAGGTTGGAGAGCGTAAACTAATTGGGCCAGAATTAGTTCAACAAACGAAAGAGAAAGTGAAAGTGATTCATAAGAGGTTAACTGCTGCTCAAGATCGACAAAAGAAATACGCGGATCAAGATCGGAAAGATTTACAATTCGAGCCCGGGGATAAAGTGTTGATAAAGATATATCCCTGGAAAGGTTTATCCCGATTCGGGAAGAAAGGAAAATTGAGTCTCAGGTATATTGGACCATTTGAAGTACTTAGATAAGTTGGAAAAGTGGCATACGAATTAGCGTTACCTCTGCAGATGCAACATCTTCATAACGTGTTTCACGTTTCTCTTCTAAAGAAATATAATGCTGATGCAAGCCATGTGATCGAATTGGAACCGGTAGAAATTCAGCAAGATCTGTCCTAAGTGGAACAACCAGTTCAAATCTTAGATCGAAAAGAGAAGACGCTCAGAAATAAAGTTGTACCTCTAGTTAGAGCCATCTGGAGAAATCCTAAAGTAGAAGAATCAACTTGGGAACTAGAGAGTGAAATCCTAGAAAAGTATCCCCATCTATTTGCTTAGACTAGATTCTGAGGACAGAATCCTTTTAAGAGGGGTAGATTGTAGCGACTGAGAAATTCGCGACGTGATTAAGTGAATAAAGAAATATTCTTTGTTGTAATTATAAAGTGTGATTAGGTGAATTATGTGTTATTGTGTTTAGTGGAAATGTTTAAAAGAATATTATATTCCAAGTGACGTGTCAATTGGTATAAAGGATTGATTGTGAATCATGTCTGAAAACGTGCAGCGTCGGGCCGTTAGACAGGACGCGACTCGTTACGCGAAAAAGGGAAATAATAATAAAAAGGAAATTTTGTGATTGAATATGAGTTGTGATGTACGAATATGTGTGTTTTCATGTCTGTATGCATGATTACATGATCTGGATGATTTTAAATGAATTTATGTATTTATTTGATTTAAAATAAGGTTTATTGAACCTTTATATATTTTTATAAAATTATCCGAGTATGGTTAAGGTGTGAAATTTATTTTGTTATCTTCAAAATAGTCCTAGGGACTTTCCAAAAATGATAGATGGAATTATTTAGTGATCGGTGTATTTTTAAAATGATTTTATCGAGTTATAATTCTATTTCGAGCATAATCTTGTAAAATTCAAAAAAAATAAACCGTACGCTCAAAATTATTTTAAAAATATTGTTGGAAAGCTAATTTCGAGATCTATTTTCTAAAAATGATATTTGTGGTATTTTCATCTTTTCTGAATAAATTATCTATTAATCAAATTCATTTTTGATTTAAGTATAAAAGGAAATTGGAAGTTTAATTTGCTAATTACTAAAATGTCCTCCTTGGTGGCTATAAAAGGGAGCACACCCTCCCCACTTCTTTCTCTTTCTCCCCACTCCTCACTTTTCTCTCATTTCTCTCTTTTCTCTCTTCTCTCACTCCTGAAATCTCTCCCTCTCGTCTCTCTCTCTCATACATTCCCTCCTCTCTCTTACTTGCAAAGCCTAAATCTAGTTGGAAATCAAAGTTTTCAGCATCAATCTTCCTTATTTCTCATTCTCTATCCGTTTATCTTTTACATGTAAGTGTTCAAGTTAGTTTCGAAATCAACTTCTTTTGATTTTACCTAAGAAAATCTCAATTTCTTAGTGCATAATCATAAAAGAAGTATAGTGGATGTTGTGTTTTTTTTGGTTTTGTTTGATGTTAGTTCGAATTTTTTTAGTATTAAACTTGATATTGAATATAAATCTTTGTTTCTAAGAAATTTTCATGGCATGCATGTAAGGTTTTAGTATAATCAAGTGAGTGTAGTTTGATTTGTAAAGAAAATGAGTTGAATGGTTAGGTTAAAGGTCAAAGTGAGTTGATATTGTGATTTAAAGCCTTGCATGTCAAAAAAAATTTATGCATGTGTATTTTTTTTAAAACCCGAATGGGTCTTATGATTGGAAAAGGATTAAGTTGATTTTTGTGGGATTATATGCTACTGGTGATAATTGAAATGAGTACTTGGTTGCATGTCAATTTTGGATGGTGTTTGTGTTGATTTTAGGTTCAAATTTTTGATAATTAAATGAGGGTTTTGATTCTTGATTTTTTATTATGATTTTGACTCGGTTTTTGGATTAAAAAGGATGAGTGTTGGCTTGATCTCAAGTTTATATGTGATTTTTGTACTTGCATGTCATTGTTTGATTCTTTATTGTGTTCTTGTGTTATAGCCGAATAGTTAAGGGTATAAAAGGAGTTAATTCGATCCTACGATTTCACTGATTGAATGCATGTAAGATTTCTTGGAATTAAATGGTTTATTTGGTGGTTTTGGTTCGAATTAAGTATAATAAAAGGGAGGATTGAGTCGTTTGATTGTACAATTACTAATATAACTCAAGTATAGAGTTTAGATATAAAGATTATATGCTTTATGTTGTAATAGCGTCGCAATATGTGATTCGATGACTATTTGGTTTAACCGAGCTTATGGTATAAACGTGCTTTGTGTATATGATTGAATATATATACTCCTAAGATATTGTGATAAGGGTTAATTATTAAACGTTTCGGGAATGTCGACTGAGAATCTAATTAGGGTTTGATTGTTGGATTGTAGATTCAGAGCGTGAAGGCATTCGGGCAAAATATACTCATATATTTTGCTCTGTTCTAACAATGGTAGTTAAGCAAGAGGATGGTCAGACTTAGGCGCACTGCTCGTAAGAGTGTACCTGGTGGTCCCAACCGCGTTGTAGGCTTCCAGATGCCAGAGTAGGTAGTACATATTGTGTTTATGAGCAAGCGCTTAGTGGAAGGTTGTAATGATACAATGGGTTATTTGTCGGTTCCAAGTCGGAACCGATTGTGTAAATTAAATATTATTTTGGGTTGTAATATATATATATATATATATATCATATGATTGGTAGTTGTAATCTTGTCTCAAACTTAATCTTGTTAGATCCTGTTAGTAGTTAATCGGGGTTTATGCTTATTTATTATTACTTTAATGTTGTGTCGGTGCTCATTTCCTAACCCCGAGATTGAGTGCGTCACAATAGAAGAAAATTATTGTGAGTAAAAAGGCCAGAGCTCGTAAGGTTGGGAGTCGTAGGCCGTAGGGAATTTGTATGACCATCAATAACAATAATCGAGATGATTCTATATTCAATATATATATATATATATTTAAATTTTGGATTGTGTATAATCTTCAAATATAATTATTAGAAGTTAAAAGATGATTTTATTTGTTAAATTTTGTGCAATCTTTGATTATATAATTATGACCCTCATGATTGGCGGCATTGACTCATTAATGGGCTACTTATACATAACCTAGAGTGAATTTTAAGAGAACCATTTTTTTTTGAAAGATTGTAAAGAAAATAAAAATTATAATAAAAATAGAAAAAATAGGTGGAAAGTGTAACTAATTTTTTTTTGGTCAGGTTAAATATAAAAAGATTTATTTGAATAGCTAAAAGCACAAAAATAGTTACAAAAAAATGTTATAAATGGATGACGTGGCAATAGTGAATAATTTAATGGGTGTTATTATTGTAAATGCAGGCGGTCCATTTATATTTAGCCAATAAACATATGACACGTGACTAGGGCGGTCAAAAAAAATCGAAAACTCCGATATCCTTCCATGAAAATTTGTATTCGTATCCGGAAAAAAACAAACATAATCTGTATCTGGAACAACGCGAATATTATATGTATCTGAATCCGACAATTTGGATGCCGATATGGTTATACATATATTCGTATCCGAAAATATTTGAATATGAAATTAAATATTTAATTATGATTTAAATGTATCTAATTATGTATAATAATTTAAAATTTATTATATTTACTTTATAGTGTCTGTATATATATATTTATTATTTAATCATTAAATAATATATTTAACAAAATTTAATATAATAGTAAAAATAGTATAGACGTATATATAATATCATTTGAGTTTAATATCTTAAAGGCAACAAAATTATTCTGAAAATATAAATAAGATATTAATTTTTGAAAAAATAAATATTGACTTGAAACACTTGTAAATCTTAACTCAATTTTAATAAAATTAGTTTTAATTTTTAATATTTTTTTGATTGTTTTGAATTTTTAATATAAAAATAAAAATATGATTAAAAACATGATCCTGAAAATATGATTAAAAGATATGATCCGGTCTTATCCGGATATTATCCGTTTCCGAACAGTATTCGTCGGATCCGTATTTAGATATTATCCTAGAAAAGTTTCCGAATTCGGAAACGGATCCGGATACGAATTTTCGGATTTCAGATTCTGGAACAAATACAGATAGATCCATATGTCAATTATCTGTTTAACAGCTATACGTGACATTTGTAACTATTTTGGGAACTAATTGTGTATCCCTGATATTTTGCTTATTTTTCCTTAGAGGTGATTGTCTTGGGATTTCTAACCAATTCTTTTCTACTTTTAACAAGCAACTTGATAATGTTTGAATAAAATTATATATTATTTATTAAATTAAACTTTCTTCGATCAATGAAATCCATATAATTACGAATTATCTGTCTAATCACAACAATATAACTCGGCGACTAATTTCTATTTTCTTATTGTAGAATCATTATTTGCTAGATTAGATTTGTGATTGTGGGGTGTAACAACGTTGGCCCCCTCTATCTGGCCTTACCTCTATAACTGAATTAATGCAACTCATTTTCTGTATTGTTGATTGGTTGGTTTTTCAAAGGAGACTTCATATGAAATATAGAATGCTTAGATATAATATGCAAACCTCTCCTACTTGATTATTGTGATAGTTGCCCGTTGAGACAAACATCGATTTTGTGATAACTGTACACTAACAAAGGAAATCAGCTGTATTTTCAATAGAGGAAGAAGGTTTTAGCCGATCAACCACATATGTAGTTTTGACCAAAATACAAGAACAAAATGGGAATGCTTCAAAAAATAAAATTATTCAATGTCTAGGGACCTCTTTACTTTTGTGATAGCGTTGATCTTATATCTTTACACTAATTGAGGACAGGTTGATTAAGCAACTTGGGTCGAGTGACTCGAGTCAGGTAGAGTTTTAACTAGTGAAATTAATAAAAACCAAATATGGGAAGAAAAATAAATTTCCATTGCTCCCATTCTCCAATTTAGCGAGCAAGTATGACATTCAAACTACTGTCGAAGCTTGAACACTCACTGATGCAGAACAGATTTGTGAAAACAATTGATTTATTAAACAAGGTCGATAATAAGAGAATAAGCAATTAATTATACGATTCCTAAAAATAATTAATCAATATTATTTCTAAGAAAGTGTATAATCAAATTTAAGTAATAATATAGGAATTACAATGTTTATATAGTAATAGAAAACCTAATAAATAATCTAATGGACTAGGTCCCCTAATAATTGGATTTTATTATAAATAACCAACTTAATTAATAAATTAATATCCCCACTATCTTTAGACTAAATAAAGATAAATTAATCAATAATATACATATTAATTCTTTATTCTGTTTCCTCATCATTCTCCCCTTATAAGAAAAAACTCGATACGAGTTTTGTAAAAATCAAGAATCATACAAGGATGAGATGAAAACAAGATTAACTTCATTCTCTTCTGGAAAAACGGTTGAGCCGCAAAGAACTCAGAAAATTATTGAATTTTCGGGCCTGATTTTAGCTTTTCCAGGAAGTCAGGGGATTAACAGATGCTTAACTCCCAACAGTGGAGGATAGATATATGTATATAACGTGTGTATAGGCTGTAGGTTAGAGTTGTCACTTTGTTTCAACACAAACAGCAAGAAAATGCGCAAACTGATTTTCGATGAGAAATACGTAATGGCTGACAATGATTCAGATGACTGAATAAAGTAGAATTTCGATGATGGTAGTGCAATTCCAACGGGCAATAGTGGTATAACCTTTTGAACAACAGCTTTCAGATGCAATTTTTATGCTCCTTCCTCAATCTGATTACTTCTATGTTCTTGTCGATGATGGAACTCCAGTCAGTTGTGATATTGATATGCAATTAGGCTTTTTATGATTTGGGAATTAAGTTTAGTTTATTAGTTGGGTCGAGTATTCAATTAGGGTATAGATTTTGGAGATTTTTGGGTGGGGAACGATAGTGTAGGAGATGCACAGCGTTGATGTGTATATATAAACAGTGACTGGTTTTGTTTCTGGTAGACCGGGCAACATTCTGTGTCCTGTATAAACGTTCCGTGTTCGTGTTTTCGTGTTCCAAATCTTGAACCCGAATCCGAATCGGATTTGGATTCGTGTACCAATTTGATGACACTAACCCGACACTAATATATTTGTGTTTACCCGTTTTAGTACAGTACACAAATTATATACGAAAAAAATTAAATATTAAAAGAGTCAATAGATAATTAAATGGTTTTAAATAATGAACGATAAAGTTCTAAATACAAAAGTACGAAACAAGTGAAAATGTTTTTGTGTACAACAAATTACAAATTATTCAACATTTCAAAAATATTAAAATCATAAATTCAACTACTTGATCTTCCTTATTCCTTTTTGGATCCACGATCATTTAGACTTTTAGCATTTACAAATTACAATTATATATATACACATATATATTATTTAAAATATGTAAAATTCATATTTTGTATGTAATATATATATATATATAAATATATATATATACAATATTTTTTTAAAAAAAATTAACTATTTATTTATTCCGTGTACTTTCATTCTGTGTCGTGTACCTATATCGGAAACCCAGACCCGCACTAATTATATCTGTGTTTTCTTCATGTTCGTGTATTTTCCTGTTCGTGTACCAATTTTCGAACACAAGCACTAATTATTCGTGTTATTTCCTTCCGTATTTACGTGTCGTATACCAGTATTGTCAGGTCTAGTTTCTGGTGATGAACAGTAACCCGTGATAGGGAATAAATAAATCTTGATTACGTAGTTAATGTTGCATTAATTACACATGATTTGGGCTACAAGGCCCAATAAGAAGATGTATGACATTTAGACCAAAAAGGTTAACACATTGATCAGGCCTGATGGACCAGATTAGGCCTGATGGAACAAAGAAGGCCCAAAACCCTAAATATTAATTAATTTCGTAATTAATTAATAAGGGAGAAAAACAGCTATTAAGATGAGTCCTAGTGGGGATATAAATCCTTGTAGATTGGCTTCCAAGGAACCTCATGGGATAAGAAATCAGCTTCCTACTTCCTAGGACTCCAAAGTCCATTCTAATTTAGAGACTTGCCCACCAAGTCTCCTATCCCAAGTCCAATTCAAGGACTCCCAACATCTATATAAGGGGTCTCACCCCCACCAATCAGAACTACGTTTTTTGGCTTGATTCTCTAATTCACAGAGATACGTAGGCATCTCGTAAAGGCAGAGTTAAGCTACGAAACACGAGACCAGCCATTAAAGGCCTTGAGCTCCCGAACCTTTGCAATAAACACAAAAATTAATATACTCTAGTTTTTTATCCATAACATTTGGCGCCGTCTGTGGGAAAGCACAACAATAACCATGGCGAGAACACGGAGTGACAACAGTACCCATGGAAGTACACCAGCTGCGACAACCCAAGCGATGTCGTCAACAGTGAAAATACCTCTGCATTCAACCTATGTCGTCACCCAAGGAGGAGCCCGGGTAGGGGCAACTGAATCTTAACCTCAAGGGACGATTCCCCCGGCTCCTCAAGGTACGAATCCCCAACTTCAACAGCTACATACACCTGTGAATTCCCGACCCGTTGGGTATAAATATTCAACTGTTGTGACTACTAACCCCCGTATGGGATGCCCCTTTACCCCGAGGTCGGGGGAAGTGGACATGCGGGATGAAGTGAAGCATGAAGGCAAACACCCCCCACATCCAAGGTTTGGCCCTTATCCCGGAAGATCAGGAATTTTCTGGTCCTTATACTGAGAGAGATTCTGAATCTTCGGATGATAAAGTGGCCCCAAGAAGGAGGCGTGCTGGCAAAGAACCGATGCCTAATGCTAACAAACGTCCCAGGAGCACCCGAGGGACGAATCCCCAGGAAGTGCAGGAGAGAATCAGGGCTCGTGAGGCTGAGATTCAAAGGCTGAAGCGCGACTTGGAAGCGCACCAGGCTCCCAGGCCCCCATTACCACCTAAGGGAGAAATCCCCCTCCAATCATAGACCTGGATGGTCCATCACAAAGAAGGGCTGTAGTTCCGAGAATTGATCCAAGCAATCATCTTCCCCTTGGAGATCCTGATAATCCTACTCCACCATTCACTGAAGAGATAATGAATGCCCATATCTCAAGGAAGTTTAAGATGCCCACTATCAAAGCTTATGATGGCACGAGAGATCCCGCAAATCACGTCAGGACATTCTCCAATGCACTGTTGTTGCAGCCCGTGAATGACGCTATTAATCGTCGGGCCTTTCCTCAAACCCTATCGGGTATGGCTCAAAGATGGTATAGTCGTTTGCCCCCGAACTCTATTGGGTCCTTTAGAGAATTAAGTCAGGCTTTTATTAAGCAGTTCATCAGCGGGAGAGTGCATGAGAAAAGTTCAGCATCCCTCATGAGCATTGTGCAGGGAGCGAAGGAATCCTTGAGAGACTACTTGAATCATTTCACAAAGGAAGCTTTAAAAGTCCCAGACCTTGATGACAAGGTAGCCATGATAGCACTGCAACAGGGAACTAGGGATGAGTTCTTCAAAATGTCTTTGGCCAAGCGCCCCCCTGAAAGCATGTTGCAGCTCCAAGATAAGGCCGGGAAATACATCAAGGTGGAAGAGAGCATGAGGAAGACCTAGTGAGTAATGAGCCCACTGGAGGCAAGAAACGAAAAACCGATCTGGAATATATCGCTAAGGACAAGTATCCTAGAACTGAGCAAAACCCTGATTCAACCCCCAAGAAGGGAGGACCTGGGTAAAAGTTCACTGAATACGCTAATCTAAATGCTCCTAGAAGCCAGATCTTGATGGAAATCGAGAAAGATCGATATATTCGTTGGCCTAAACCCTTGAAGGCTGATCCTGCCAAGCTAGATAAGAGCAAGTATTGCAGATTTCACAAAGATGTTGGTCATGACACCGATGAGTGTAGACAACTGAAAGATGAAATTGAGTTCCTCATTCGAAAAGGAAGATTGAACAAATACACTGGAGAAAGAAGGGATAGGAATAACAATGGAAGAAAGGACTTTGAAGATCGTAGGATGTACCAAGACGATCAGGGGCGGAATCCCCAGCCCAGAGGACCGGTGATAAATGCAATTTTTGGAGGGTCGCGACCTCGAGGGCCTGTGATAAACACAATTTTTGGAGGAGGACCAACTGCTGCTGGATTATCCAAGAACTCCAGAAAATCATATACCAGAAAAGTTATGCATATTATTGTAGAAGCCCCGAAGAGGGCCAGGATAGAAGTAATATTGGCTTTTGATGATTCTGACCTAGAGGGTGTGAAATTTCCTCATGACGACCTGCTGGTCATAACACCGATAATAGGAAACAGCCCGGTGAAGAGGGTCCTCGTAGATAATGGTGCTTCAGTGAATATCTTGCTCTATGACACCTTTTTAAGGATGGGTTATAATGATTCTCAATTAACCCCGACCGATATGCCGATATATGGATTTGCTGGAGTAGAGTGCCCCGTAGAAGGGAGAATTAAGTTGCCAACAACCATAGGTCAGGAACCAAGGCAAGCAACACAGATGTTGGACTTTGTGGTGGTGAAGGCTAGTTCAACTCGCTATCATGGGAAGGACAGGGATACATGCCTTCAAGGCCGTCCCTTCTTCCTATCATTCAGTTATGACATTTCCCACCCGGAATGGGATTGGAGAATAGAGAGGGGATCAAAAAATGGGGAGGAGTTGTTACGTAGCCTCTCTGAGGGCAGATGGAGTTGGGGGGGCAAGTTCTGCCTATTGAAGATCTGGATATCTGAGAGAATGATGAGAAACGAGGGAAGCCAGCAGAAGACTTGGTTACGATTCCTTTGGCTCCCGAGGATCCTGAGAAAGTAACTTTCATTGGAGCAACACTAGAAGAGCCCCTTAGAGGGAAGTTGGTGAAATTTTTGCAAGAAAATTGTGATGTGTTCGCATGGTCGGCAGCTGATATGCCAGGAATAGACCCGGAACTGATCACTCACAAGCTGAATGTGGATCCAAGTCGGAAAACAGTGAAGCAAAAAAAAAGAAGCTTTGCTCCGGAGAGGCAAGAAGCTATTAAACAAGAAATAGAGAAGCTCTTAGAGGCTGGTTTCATTGAAGAGATTCAAAATCCGGAATGGTTAGCAAACCCTGTAATGGTAAAGAAGGCCAATGGAAAATGGAGGATGTGTGTGGACTTTACTGATTTAAATGACGCATTCCCTAAGGACTGTTTCCCGTTGCCAAGGATAGACACTTTGATAGATGCCACTGCTGGACATGAGATGCTGAGTTTCATGGATGGATTTAGTGGATACAATCAGATCAAGATGCACAAGGACGACATCCCAAAGGTATCATTTATCACTAATTTTGGTGTTTATTGTTATCTTATTATAGCATTTGGTCTCAAGAATGCATGAGCCACCTATCAGAGGTTGTTAAATAAAATTTTTAAGGACCTTATTAGCAAGACCATGGAAGTTTATGTTGATGACATGTTAGTCAAGAGTCTAGTAAAGACTGACCATATAACCCATTTGAGGGAAGCTTTTGAGGTCCTGAGATACCATAAAATGATGTCAAATCCTACGAAGTGTGCTTTCGGAGTAGGGTCTGGAAAGTTTTTGGGATTAATGGTCTCCAAGAGAGGAATCGAGGCTAATCCCGATAAAATAAAGGCAATCCTGGACATGGAGCCACCAAAAACTATCAAGGATGTTCAAAAGCTCACAGGAAGGGTTGTTGCGTTGGGATGATTCATCTCCAAGTCTGGGGACAAGTGCTTGTCGTTCTTCAAGTCCCTAAAGAAGGTTAAAGATTTTGTATGGAGTGAGGAAATCCAGAAGGCATTTGAGGAATTAAAGGGGTATATGGCCCAGGCCCCGTTGTTGGCCAAGCCAGCTCTGGACGAAGTTTTATACTTGTACTTGGTTGTTTCAGAGAATGCCTTGAGCGCTGTATTCGTTAAAGAGGAACTTAAAATCCAGAAACCCGTGTACTATGTTAGCAAAATTCTGCATGGAGCTGAGTTGAATTATTCAACTATTGAGAAGTTTGCTTTAGCCCTGGTAATGGCTTCAAGACAGTTACGTCCTTACTTTCAGGCTCATAAGATTGAAGTACTAACAAATTAGCCCTTGAGAAATATTATTCATAGTCCCAAGGCTAGTGGGAGGCTGATCAAGTGGGCAATAGAGTTGGGAGAATTCGACATCAAGTATAAGCCATGAACGGCAATAAAAGCCCAGGCATTGGCTGACTTCGTGGTGGAATGTACCATACCCAACCAAGAAGTCGGGGGCAGGAAGATACCATACCTCAAGACAAGGAAGTTGATAAGGGGGACAAGGAAAAGGATGATAAGTGTAACACCCCCAAATCCGAGGTCGGGGATCCGGGTTGTCACGAGTTTCATTTCCCTTAATAACACCCAAACTTAATAAATAATCAACTACTCTGTACTGTGACCCCACAATAAACACACACACCACAAGTTATAGTCTCAGAGATGAACACTCAAAAATAACACAAGTCCTTATATTCCACAATTATAAACTGTTACACCTTAAAAAGGTTCTGAATAAATTTACATATTCCTTGCCATTATTACAATTCATATTATACATAAGTCTGGTTCATCAATAGTTGAAAACCTAGCCTATTGGTAGCTCCTACCTCAGCTACGGCGGCATCAACGCTTTCAGAAGACTGCGGAACGTTTTCTAACCGCTTGCGAATCGGGAGCTTGGTCTTGTTCATCTTTTCTATCTGTTGTTGTGTGATGAAAGAAGAAAGCAAGGGTGAGCAGCAAGCCCACCAAAATAATATGTATAACGATTAACAATATATGAGCCTTCTCATAGTACTCATAAAAGTCTTGGTCAAAAGAAATGAACCAAGTTTGATATCTTAATGCGATGAAGTCGCAAAATATTCAGTATATATACATATATACTTTTCAAAATCTTGGAAGTCCTCTTCTATGCATAATATACACAGAGTTCCAGTTTATAACTGTATAAAAATATCGTTGCAAGGTGATCTCATATATCTACCCTTGTCTCAACGTTTTTCT